>NW_027437536.1:1161134-1463179 GCF_965140245.1 Athene noctua | reverse complement strand
TTTTCTAGTAATTGTGTAAGAAGCAAACTGAAGCAGAAAGTGATTGAATAGTTTGTGCGGATGGAAAGAAACTGTTGTAAGTAATACACATGTAATGCAAATAAAACATTCCTGGATCAGAGGAACAATATTTTTCAACAGTAGCTTGAAGCTGAGTATGCAGATATAGTTGGGGGTCTAATGATGTTTGTAATATAAACCTTGGTCACTATCAGTGAGCCTGTTCTTCAGATGAGAAACCATTACTTCTGGTACTCCAGAATAACACTTGTTGCATCTTCAGTTAGTGAGCAAGCACTTTCCAGCCATTCTTCCCATTTACGAGGGCTTGTTTACTGGAAGACAGAAAAATTTACACTTAACTCCCAGTTTAAATGTTTTCAGTTCTGAAAGACTGAAGGGATGAATCCAATGATTCAGAGAATTAATCTAATCTAACTACCTTGAGTGATTACACCATCTGCATCTAAATATACAGACAAAAAAGGCTGTGCTTTCTCAGATATACTCTTAACGGGTCAAATTTTACTGTATCTTATACATTTATATGTCTAAATGTGTGTGCTTATATATGCTCATCAGAATAGGAGCGAAGTAAAACACCTTTTTTTTTTTTTTTTTAATGACCAAGACCAGGAACAGATGATGCATAATTCTAGCTTTCATTTCACTTAGAGAAACTATAAGAATGCAGTGAGTTGAGCTTGTCTCTCATGTCTGTATTCTCAGACATCTTGTCCTTCAGTGTATCAAAGGCTTCTGAGAGATCTAAAGAAACCAAAATGGGTCCTGTCTTATTGATGACTGTAAGAAAAATAATTGAACTGTGAGACAACTAATACTACTGCTGTATGTTATTACATCTTAAATCTGGATGTATTAAGGCAAAAAAATCTCAGGATGTTCAAGTATAGCCAACATTGTTGAAATAAAATCTTATTGATAATTTTCTTATTTAGAGAAAATAGAAGTGAGGTTACTGATGTGAAGAGACTCACCATGGCAGCAGGAGGCTAAAAAAATCACTCCTGAATAAATGTTATCTTCTTTAACAATGACTGCGTCAATTTAACAAACTCAAAAAATCCCCTTAGGATTCAATATGTATGTAATTCTGCTTCTGGGTAGCTGATTTCCTAAATTACTCTCTTCTTTCATTCTTTCCTTCTTCTTCCTTCCTTTCTATTTATCTGTCAGATCTTTTTATTTATTAGTATTCTTATCTCCACTGGTTATGCCTACAGATTTCTTTGGCATGTCAAAGGAGAAATGAGCTTAAGTTCTTCAAACACAACTGATTTACTCTTTTGCTCTTGCTCGTGTACATTTGTTTTAACTCTAGAGTAAAATATATTTCTTCCGCTCTTTCATGAAGAGTAACACTTGTGTAGGGTAATATTGAGAACACGTGCTGTACCATACCACATGTACCCAAAAAGATTGCAGAATTTATCCTGCAGATACATATTAACCTCTTGAACAGGACATTATACAAATGTTTGCTAATAATTCTATAGATTTTATAATTTCTTGTATTTCACATATATTGTATTTTAAGCAACTAAACATACTAGAGAGTTGCAAGATCCTTTTGGTGGACTTTCTCTAATTATGGTGCTGATAGTGGTAAAATATGCACCTTATTTGTTTGTTTATTTTGTCCTCCATAGGGTTCAGGTTTCAATGAGTCTGTAAAATGGCAGATGCTTGTGTAATGCTGACAATAAAAAAGTTTCTTTTGAGCACCTTTGAAGTAAGCCAGTGATTTTCCAGGTGTAGTCCCTATCCAGCTAGCAAATACATAGATAAATATTAACGATAACCTTCCCTTTTATATTTTTAATGTACATTTATAGAATTCGGTATCAAACTTAAAAATTCCAAATGAGACAAATTCTGTGACTCTGTATTTAAGTGTTTCTGGATTTAAATCCAAGTGGGAGGTGAGCAAGGCATTTGTCTCTCCCTGATTTAACAATTACTTTACATCTTCAAATTCAATTTTTAAATGACTGCCTCATTGCTACCTGTCTACTTGACACAGTACATTTCTGCAACAACAGTAAACAAGCTGAATTCTGCATTCAGGTAGCTTGTCCTCTTATCAACAAAGCAGACTTCATTATGAGACGTCCCTGTTTATCTAACTTCTTTCATACATACTGTCTGAATGCAGTGTCAACCTCCTCTTAGTATGACTACAACTGCTTTTGGAGAAATGCTCTTTAAAAGTAACAACTTTTTTATACATATATGTAAGTATATGTGTATACATATATAAAAATACACACACACACACGTATATAAATACACATTTTATATACATACAAAAAATTCTGACCATCTCCCTCTTTTTAAGCAATGAGAGGTAAGAAAAATAAAATTTTATGGAGAGGTGTTCTTATAGGGGCTTAAGCATTGTTCTAACTAAAATTTTACTTCCTTCAAGCTAACAAAAAGCAGGATGGTGAGCTCTTTTCCATCCTAGTTTTTTTTTCTGCTGTTCACTAACTCCAGCCATGCTGTGTCCAGGTCTGTACAGAAGACAGCTGTCAGAGAAGCCAGGCCAATGTTTCAGTACTTTTATGTTTCAGCTCATTTTCATGTGACATATTGGGTTTATAGATAATTCAATGGCACGTGAAAGATGTTTCTATTGCTTTCTCAAAAGGCCTTGAAGATCCATATGTACTGAAACATTGTCTCCCTGCCCTGAAGACTTTGAGCATAGTTTATGTTGATTGTCATGATTAGTGTTGTATAATAATTTCTAATAAAACTGAAAACTGTGGTTAGTGCCTCAGTTTTAATGTAATTTCTGCCTTGAAAATACTCTTGAGTGTAACATGGAACATTTTCCTGTACCAATTATCCAAAACCTAGGAAAAAGGACTTATTTGCAGTATCAGAGCTGCAGGACGAGGCCCCACTGCTCTGAGTCGGGTGTAAGGGTGAGAGACTTGATCAAGGACCTGCTGTCTGTCCTTGCACTTGTATGTATCTTTTCCTCCACTTTTTCATCAACACACTTCTAAAATCCCTGGGATTTCCTCATGGTGGCCTTTGTTACCGCATTGGAAAATGTCTTCCTGTTCAGCTCTATTCTTCACTCTTGCTTGTGCTCACACCTATATAATTCCAAATTTGCTGAAGCTGTGGAGGAGTAAGAGAGGAGGAGGAACAGAGGGATCATATTTGACTTCCTTCATCATTGACCTTTTACTCTTCTTTGTGACTCATGGCTCCTTTAATAGATATTGGTACAACAGGTGTTCCCGTGGGTCTAAGTCAGTTGTACTCCATGAGCAGAGACACAACTTTTCTCTTTGTACATGGTAAGAGAAGATCTGTAATAAATTCATGCTCACAATGAATATTGAAGAGTTGTTCTTAAGTATATACATAACCAGGGTTTTGGTACACATTAGTAAGCTTGGTAAAGGTACGGCATATTTTGCAAAAACACACAACCCTTGATTAGTCTGTTTAACGTTGTTTTGCTCAAGTTTTCATAGCATGGATGTAAAAAAGAAAAAAAAAACAAACCAAAAAAACCCAATCAAAAATTTTACCTGTAGGGAAATCAAGAGAGTCTTCAAGAGTAAAGCATATATTTTTTTTTTTTTTTTTATAATTTCTGAGGATCACATGAACTGTAAACTCTTCTGATGCTACAATCCTATTTTGCTTTGAAAAGCTTTGTAAACAGAAATGTAATGTTACACTGTTAAAGACCATGCAATTCCTATTTCTTTTTCTGTACATGTACTAAGACTGTTTTCCTGGTACTTTTCCCAGCATTCTCAGTGAGGCACTTGAACACTACTGAAGGTAAGCAATTGTCATTGTTGCTGCATTAAAAAAAAAAAAAAAAAAGAAAAAAAAAAAAGGCTAAGATTAAGATTTTTTCCTTAGTGAAATGCAAGATTTGGAAATGAATTGGGTATTTGCAACTGTAGAATTTCTATGCTCAGAGATTTTATCATTCTGGGTTAACTAATTAGACACTTCAAATTTTCAAAGTCATTTCAAGAGAACTTTTCTAAAATCTCTTACATCGAAGTCTAGGATTAACCATGGAATAAATCTTTCTCTCAGAGATTCTAAGACACAATAACCAACATGTCAAGAGAAACAAAACTCTGAGGTTACATAACTAAATTCTTTTTACATTACTGAAGGATGCAGAAAAATTGTCAGATCCTATTGGGTCTGTAATTTTTCTTAGTGATAGAAAACAAAAGGTTTTATTTTTGTATTACACATCAAAAGAGGTTGAGAGAGAAAGAGAAGCTAGCTGAAGGTTTATGCTTGTCAGTGTGTTGAAGCTAAAGCATCCATTTTTAATCATTATAAAAATACCTTTTCATAAATAAATGGAAGATTCTGAAAGTTGGTAGATGGTGATACCACCAACTCTTCCTGGAGAAAGTGACAGTTCCTGATGGAGGACAGAATGTGTGCTAAAGTGAAAAGGAGTGGATCTGCCCGTCATTTAGTTTACATTCCTTAAAGAGAATCCTGACACATATTTTCATTAAAAGACAAGGAAATCAATAGATCAAAGTTATTTATGTGAAACATATAATGAATATCATCATTTTCCTACGCTGTAAAAGGAACTGAAAACAATGTTGTCCTTTTCTCACTCTTCTACAACTGCTTCTACAATATAAAAGTTTTGTGGCAGACACCATGTCTTCATTTTTGAACGGTAGTTAGATATCAGTGAAGACTAAGATTGTCATCTTCTGTGACTGCTACTGTAAGGCAAATGCTATATTTAATATTTCAAGTTATTACTTGTTCAAGTTATCCATAAAAACTTACAGAGGGGTTAATTTTCACTTTTGAGAGTAAAGAGCAAAGTTTGTTTCATCCAGGTGAATTTATATAACTAGTCATATCTCCAGCCATATTTTTTTTCCATGAGTGGTGTTGCTCTGGTTAAAATCTGTTTCTTGTAACTAAAGACATAACAGTAAACTATCCAGATTTCTTCATTCAGAAAGCCATAGGAGTTATGTTGGAAGGTCCCAGGCTTCCCTGCAACACCATAACCTGAGGAGTACGGGATTTTGCTTTCACGTTACAGTTCCTGTGCGGCAATAGCTCCTATGCTTTACTCTTGAGAACAGAGGTGATACAAGATGCAGGCAGGTCCTTTTCAATTTCTGCACCAACATTTCTACTTTCAGAATCTGAATTGTATACATATCAATTTTTTAGTACTGTACTAACTATGGACATATCACCTCAAATACAATCCTGGAAAAAAAAAAAAAAAAAAAAAAGCGCCAACTTTACAATAGAAATTGGCCAGATTACCTGCAAGGTAGTATGACATACGGCTAGATACTTCTTTCTAGCCTGGAAGAGAAGCCCTGTTCTGCACTGTTGGAGAGAACTTCTGAGACCTTCAGTTGCAAGGTGTCTCAGCTTAATTTATTTATTATAGCAACCCAAAATTATGTTTAAAATCAGTTTGGATTCAAACAGTCAAAAATATTTAGAGATAAGAAAACACATTTCAAGTCAATTTATTTCTGTCTTTTTTGCTGTTATTTGGTTTCACTGAGAAAAGCTTTGGTACTTTTGTAGATCTGGATCAGCTAGACTATAAGGAAAACACAGAAAAACCAAAAAGTTAAGGGAAGAATCATAGCTAAAGGTGGATTCCTATATTTAAGTAACTGAAGAAAGTTAGGACAGAGTGTAGGAAAGGGTGCAGTTTATTTGTCCTGAAACAGAGAGTGTCATATGTGAAGATGGAAGAGAAAAGCTGAGTTTAGTACTTAGAGTAGTGGGAGCAATTGGAAAAAAAAAACAAAACAAAAAAACCCCCAACAAACACATCATGAGAAAAAAGTCAATTTTATAAGAAGTCTTTTTAGATTTGGAGGTGATGGGTTGATGACGCAATTCAGCCTCAGAGGAAAAAAAAAATACAAAATTTTGCTGGCTGGATCTTCTTTTTAAACATCTTTTCCTTCTATTAGGTTTCATAAGAAATTTTCATGATAAATGTCAAATAGAGTCTGATTATTAATTCAGTCTTGAAAGACAATGCAAGATGTAGGCGGGATGTATGTTTTTATGTGTGAGCATGTCTCTGTGCACATTTCGGCAGAAAAGTTCTTTGTAACTTATATATTGGAACTTGCTCTCCACATAGGTTCCTGAAAGCTTGCTATGCTATTAGCAACCCTTTGAAATAGATTTGGCTGGTCTTACTGCTAAATGGATCTGAACCATGTAAAAAAATTTTAAAAATAAAACAATTTCACTTTGTGATAGTGAGATGACTAACCAGATATTCATCTTTATAAGCAAAATTTGAGGAGGGGGGCAAGATTGAGCTTGTAAAAATATTATTAGTGCTTTTCTTTATAAGAAAATCCTCACCTATGTCTGTTATAGAAAAATAACTATTCTAGCTGCTGTGGTATTTTTGAAAACAAAGTTAATATAGTCCTAAGGGCGTCTAAATTGCATTGCCTTATTTGCATTTTAGATGAAAACCCAAACCATTCTAAATACTAATATGAAATTCTCATGCTTCCACTTCCTTCATAGATGGAAACAAAATGTCAACTTCTTCTCATTTCACTAGCTGGTGAATTGACTCTTTCATGTATTGGACAAACAATTGGATAAAACTCTCTATGAGCTACAGCATTTCAAGGTGATGTGTAGCTGACTGCCCTGTGCTGCCCTCTTGCTGGTTGCATCCAAGCCTGGTCTTGCTGCGTCATGCTGGGTACTTACACATGTTCTGAAATTGCAGTCTGGATGCAATTCGGAGAAACCTATTGCCTGTGCAGGGCTATGGCAAGCAAAGCCAAATGATGTGAAGCGTTTCTAGAAAGCTGTTTTAATTTGTGTGATTGAATAACCATTCTGAAGTAGCTTCTTTGTGAGCCACGATAATCAGAGGTTTGCCAGGAGGTTGCCTTCAGACATCCAATCCTAATTCCATCTTGGGAACACTTCATTCTAAGAGGTCCAGGGGAACCTTTGTAGTCAAAACAACCTCAAAATCATGATGTAGATGACTTAATGAATTAAACAACAACAATAAAATGGAGCTGTCATCTTTGTAAAAGACTTCTGGCAATTACACTTATTTAAATTGTTATCTGATACAACAAAATCTAACATCAGACACATGTAAGAGAACTCTATTCTATTTCGCTATACTCAAATCTTGACCCAAAATCTCAAGAGAAATCCATTATGAAACCTAGAACTCATGAAATAATTCTCCTAAATTACAAATATTTATGTCTAGAAAGAAGAAAGAACCACAGAGACCATTCACTTCTTTGAACTAGAATTTATTCCTGCTACATTTCTAACTAAAATTTTTCTCTATTACCTGCAAGATAGTGGCAGATTTCTTAAAGCATGAATACCCTTTAGAGTGGGTAATGTGAAATAATTAGATCGTCCAAATTTGAGTATTTAATCTTTATTTACTTGAGCTCATTTTTGGCTAAAACTGTCTGTTTGTACACATCAGCCTTTACCTTCCTCTTTCATCGAGATGTACGTTGATGCTACTGTACTTGAGCTGTCCTCCATTACTACCATACCTCCCACCCAAACCAACAATGAAAGTTTCTTTGAGTTGACTTCTAAGCTACTATTGTAGGCAGATGTACATTCCCTTTTTTTTGTGGCTTGGAGACTATCATTCCTGCAGCCACTTGTTTCTGTAAAGGCACTCGAAGACCTTTTATAACAATATTGGATGGAGAAGAGTTATTCCCAATAGCTTGAAAGTAATTTCTGGCATGAGAATAAAAGAAGCCTGTATAATGTGAAATTCCTAAAGTGTGATTGTTGAATGTATATTAATGTTACTATACTAATAGAGTATGCTAATGTTATTCATAGATAGGAATGTGATAGGGAGATACATAGAGTTACCCCACAAGAGGTGCAGGAGGAAATTTTAATGACTCTTGAGAAATCAAGTATTTCAGGCAAAGTAAGCTTATTCAAAACAAAATTATGGAATTTCTCTTGTTTTGATTACATTGTGTGAGGTTTACCTCTAACTGTTTCAGTTTGTAAATTAGTCATAGATATGTCAAGGCTAACCTCTTACTTAAATGCTTCAACAAAGGTATGTGTGTGTTTACTGACATGCGCAGTTTTGTCATTGGGGTACTTGGTAAAAAGAGTGTAGATTAACTCATAACTTCCATTTCAATGTAGCAATACAGAAATACGGTGGGTGTTGTTGTCCCTTGTGTTTCTCTAAAGATACTCCGTAAGGGTGACCTTTCACCCTAAAATGCGCTGCACACAAGAATTCATCTGACAGTTATTACAACAATCCCTCTAAATGCATGATATCTTTTATTAGAACTGCAGCAAATTTCCAGGACTGGCTTTGCTACAGTAAATTCATGCATAATTTTGGTCAGTACTCCCGGGATTTTTGACTGATAAAAGATGATATTTCACTTCTGACTGCTGATTGCATAGTGCAAAATTACTTTATTTTCTATGTAGATATTCTCAGATTATCTTAATTTTGATTTAGACTTTAGTTTCTGGTGTGAAACACAGTTATTGTGTGTGAACATCGTTTCTATTTAGGGACCAGATTCTATTAAGAGCACTAGCCCTTCTGTTGAGGTATCAGGTATCAGTCATGTATTGCTTGTAATACTGATAAGGTAACACTCAGGCATCATGCATCAGTCAGGCATATGAAACACAAAACTCGGTTTAGATTTTTTTGGTTTTGTTTGCTTGGTTGATTTTTAAACACTTGGCTAAAATTAATTTGCCTTTCATCTAGTCCTAATTCTAGCTAGCAGTATTTTGTCTTTCCTCTCTCTTCTGACATTCTGATATTTCACAGTAGAAATTCTGGAGAAGAGACAAAGGTATGGTTTGTATTGTTTTGCAAGAATTATCTCCTCAGGCTTAACTGACGTATTCATCCAAAACAGGAAAATATTTTATGTTATTAGAGACTAATTACCTATGAATGAGGATATTTAAAATGCACAAGGGAATTTATTTAATTTTGGCCTAGTGGAACAGAAATGAATTGACCCCTTAAGAAGTAGTTTATTGATTTGAACAGTTGTGTAGAAAATATTACATCATAAAAAATACTATGCCTCCACAGAAAAGCAATTGCGCTGGAATTTCTGAACTGGTAAAAGAGAGTTCATTAGAAATAAGGGACACTTTTCCCCAAACCCCTGACTTTCCTGATTACTTTTGCTGCTTTCTATATATTGTTGCTGCCTCAAAGATATGAATTACTGGGACTTCATAACAGATATAATCTCGATTTTTATAGCTTCTAATAAACAATTTCTATCTTCTGCAGTCTGGTGTGGCTGTGAATAATAGATGTTGAATTCAATATACAAAGCTTCAAAACAATGCTTAAAAGTACTCATTAGTATCAAGCAACCATTTCAAAATTTTATAAACATATTTGCAGACTCCTCAGGATTCCTAAATGTGTTTATTATAAGAACACATAATAATGCTCACTGTGATATGGTGCTACCAGCAATGAAGGCATCTTGTAAGACATATTGGCACACCAGTGCTGTGTTACGCCTCTAGAAATGGTAGCAGAGGTCTTCATCTGAGGAGAACAGAGTTTTTCTGAGCTAGGTCTCAGGAAAACTTTCATTTCATAGAAAGGGGATCATATCAGTATAAAGCTTTTCTAACCTCTCCTGTCCTATTTATAAACTTTGGAGACAAAAAATCAAGAGCAGCCTGATGTTTCCATAATTTTTTACTTAGTCTAAAATTGATTTAGGTAAAATTAAACTCAAATTCTGACCCAGTAAAAAGGGCAGCTCATATCTAGCTAGAAGTAGGCAGCAATCATTAGCAGGTTTATTAAATACACTACTCTAAAAATGTATTTCTACTCTTGAAGTTCATTCAAAAAAAATCTAATATTCAGAGTAATTGAAACCAGTTTGTCCAGTCTTTGCACCTGCATTGTTTTGAGTAAGAGTGGATTCACCAACTTGTCAGAAAATCAGTTATCATAAATGAAAGCCAATCATAATTTATAAAAAAATTAGAGGTTAACAAGAATTTGTTTGGTACTTCATAAGTTTGGTCTATCCCATGACTTTAAGCAATTAATAAAAAGTTGTGGATTGATCCCTCTTTCTTTTACCTGAAAAATGTTTCTACAGCTAACAAAACTAACCAAAAAAAAAAAATTAAAAAATCCTTAGCTGAAGCTAATCTTATCTGCACTGATTTGGAAATAAAAGTGATCTGTTTAGGGAAAACAAAACAGTCTCATTTCAGGCTGAAGAGATTATTCTAAACATTTTATGTATGAGTTAAACTCCAGTAGAGGCATAATGAATTCCACTGTATATTACAATGAAGGTTTTAGCTGATCAGACAGAATAAACTGATAAAGTTGTGCCTTGAATAGTCTGCCTCATATCCTGTATAATTTAATGTGAGTTATAAAAGAAGCTGGTGAAGGAAGGAAATCAGGATCAACAATTAATCAACAGTAAATGCAGATAAGGGTGTAGTAGACAGCATCTGACTTTGATGGGACCGCTTTGCCTTGTGCTTTCCTTGGTTTCTTCATTGTCACCGGACTAAACTTTATCAATGTTTACTCATCCACTAAAGAAATGCGCTTGTTTTTCCTAGGTCACCATGACCTTTAAGAGTCTGATGTTTACAATAATCACTGTAGATCTTCTTTAAATGAATTATTGGGAAGGTGCTTAGGAAGGGAGACTTGAGAGAGAAAGGTGCAGTTGACACATAATTCTGTACTTGTAGTTGACGTTAAATTCCTTTGGCTGTGAGAAGATAATTGTGTGAACAAGTGCATGAATTATGTAGTTCCTGTTATTGACAATCCTAAATCTAAAGTTCTGTGTCTTTAAGAAACTCACTCAGTTTGGGGTCGAAAAAGTAATTTCCAAAATTAGATGACAACCACATCCAGTTTCCACTTTGAAGTCTTCTATGTGTGAAAAGAACACTTGTGAATTATGGCATCAAAATCTGCCTTTATGCCTGGCTGCCAGTTCTAGCCTGGATGCACCATTTTGCTGCCTTTCCTATATCTAGTTTTCAGAAAAAACAAACAGACAAACAACCCCCAAAAACCCAAACCAAAAACTTCTGTGGGTACCTTTACCATGTGGATCAATCTTCAAGCCGTTTCTTTTTCAAGCATTTGATTTTTTTTTTTTTTCCGAAGAGAATGGAAAGTTTCACACCAAAGTGTGATTCTGTTTTTAAAACATTCACAGCTGGGTGAAACCCCAGATTTGCTATTCTAAAGCTATTGTAATAGAACAGTTTTATCAGATCAAAACTTACAGGTAAAAACTCCAACAACGAAACCCACACTAAAAAACAGAGTCTCTTCATTTATAACACTTAATCTTTAACTTGAAATCTTATCTCACCCAATACCAGATAAAGAACCTTCTGCAGCTGGAAACCATCTCCCTATGCACCTCCTTAGCAGACAGCTATCAGGTCACCTTCTGCTGAAAAGGTAAATAGTGGAAAAAAAGCTCCAAATACAAATCAATAATGCTGTCACAAGCTTTGTTGTGATCTTGAGTCACTTTCGAAGTACTAGCAGATCATACTTTACAAAGTACCTTCACGACGAGCAGTGTCATTATGACTGCAGATCAGGTCATGCTGATCACTGTAAGTTCAGGAAACCAAATAAATACAGCCTGGAATTTGAGTGGGCTTTTGTTATTTCTCGTTGAAACAAAACAGGGATTGTGGACAGGGAAAAAGCCCTAAAACTATTTCTCCCATTTTCCAGAGGGCTGCTCTAACCAGTTATACTTGAATCATTATTTCTTCTTTGTTGTGTGACTAAAGTATGTGTTAAAATAAAAATAAAATAAAAAAAAAAAAAAAAAAAAGAGAGCATTTCACCAGGTAAAAATATCATGCCAAAATTTCCCAACAGTCTGTTCAAGAGTAGGTAAGGGTATGAATTTGGGGGTTTTGACATTGGGAGAATATTCCATTTCTAAGGAATTACTTAGTTTTCTGGTAGTTTTGTGTATATACATACAATTTTTGTTATCCAATTCTGTGAATACTTCTGAAATAATTTTATTTTAAAGAATAAAAATTTTCACACCAAACACAAAGCGTAGGAGCTTTTTCTAATAAAAGTATTTATTTTTCTTTACCTAGAAAGGGAATCTGTGAAAACAAGCCTTCAGGTGACATTTCTGATGGCATGTATTTGGAGAGTTTCCTCAACTTACAAGCTCCTGTTCCTTGTCAGAATGACGACTGCAGATGCATGAATTTCTATTGTTTCTGCCAAAAGTCACTTCTTCCTTCTCTGACATTTTTTTCTCTTCCCAATACAAAATTAAGTCAAATTATTTTTTCAGTAGTTTTCCATTCTTATGTTAGTGAAATTATAAATGTTATTAGCCACTAATGAAATTAGTGTGGAATAGTGACTGCCTTGTGTTGTGCCTGCTCTAACCTGTCGGTAAATACGAAAGTTTTTATGGTTGGAGTATTAGTGCAAGAGTTCACAGCATTCTCAAGATGTGAAAGATTATGAGTCAGTATTCTCCCTGTTACTTGCTTTTCGACAGAGCTTGACAAATGTTTGTGTACCAATAGAGTTCTTAGTGTGATTTTTTGGCTTGGTGGGGTTTTTATAGTTTGTAAGAATGTCCTGAAAAATTTAATTGAAATCACCACAATTGGCAGAAATTAATAAACCTTTCATGAAGGTAATCCTTATTTGACTGGTGGTCCCAGATGACAGGTGGAGAGCATTGAATTCTGTGGCTAGTTTTGAAAAACCTTTAGTGAAAACTGAATTTCCCCACAGATCCATTTTGTAGTATGGCAAAGTTCCTGATATTTCCCTTCATATTTAAAAAAGACCCACCAAACTGTAGGACTATATGTGTTTTCTAAATCACCTTCTTCTGTGTTAACAACCTTCCCTATAAGTTTATACTTCATTTATTGCTTTTTGGAGTTGTCAGCAATGCATTGTTATTCCTAATGAAGGTATTTTAGCTACATAACGGGGAAAATATATAAACCAGGTCCATTGTTCTGGGTACTTTTTATTTTTTTGGCAATGATCTATACATACAGTATGTTTATTATTGCCACAGTGAAGGAAATAGTCCAAGTTCTAATGTTGCATATATTGACCCAAAGCTATTGAGTTCCAAAGTACTCATTAAAGACTTTTCCAAGCCTATTTCTTGTCTAAGTTCTTACAGTAATGTCTTGCAGTGTTAGCCCTGCCAATGTAATAATAGTCAATTTTTTAATCATAAGAAAATATCTGAGAAAGATTTTAAAGTTTTGACCCACCATAATGCTAAAAGTATTAATATTTACTATTTATTTCATAGATTACTTTCTTCCTTAAATGAAACATGATGAACATATAAAATATTGGATAGAATTTTATAGCAGAAAAATTTTGTTTCAAAAAATTTCTCACTTCTTTGTTTCTCCAGAGCTGATTCTATTGGTGGGTTAGAAAAATATGACAGAATGCCACAGTGAATTGGTTCCTTGTATTCAGTCCCATACCATCTGTTATTTTCTACTGTTACTACATATCATGCAGTATAATACATTTGGAAACTGCTAAAAATTGGTATCATTGCACCAGAGATCTGTTAAATAAATATATTTTGCTCTCCTGTCTGTTTATGAGACCATTCCAAGTGATGTTGACTAAAAAGAAATATGTGATATTGAAATTTCTGTCGTTGTTTTAGTTATTCACAAAGTTTTTGATGAGCAAAGCTGAAATTGTGTCGGTGGAATTAATATAATTTATAATCTTGCTTATGTATTCATGTTTTTCTGAGGTTTCTCCATTGGGCTGCATTGTATTTGGCTGTTTTATTAATTTCTATTTCTACATTTGAAAAGTAATAGAATATATTGCATAAACCTGATTTATAATTAAAGTGTACGGATTCATAGATACACTGCACATGTATTGCATCACAGATTTACACATACTGAGTTTTACATGTGCAATACATTTATAAATACAGTTTATAATACAGAATTTTTCACATGCATTTGTGATCTGACCTTTTTCATTAATCTTATTAAGGTGTTTTTCTAAGATTGTAGCATGTTTTAGTCTACATCTTGGGATCAATTTGTACATACCAGACTTGGTTTTCCTTTTTCACCAATGCAAACTCATATGAAAGAGAGAATCTTCAGGAATGCAAGCATACAAAGAGCTTGACTCTATTTTTTCTGCTAACTTCCAGCTACTGTACAGATTGTGGACATAAGAGTAGAAATTGCATTTGTACTTTTCCACATGAAAATACTGAGCATAGCTAGGATAAACCAGGAGAAGGAGGAGTTCAAAGAAATCCTGGCGCTTTTTCACACCACCACGACCTCCACCCACCCCCCTACCCCCCCACACCCCCCAATGCTTATTCCAAGTCCTTTTTCATAGAATTTTCTTTTGTTACTACTGACTGATCTCCTTTAGTTGATAGACCCTACATAGTATATGTTGATTTATGTAAGAATGCTCTTTCCAATTTTAAATTGAATGCAAGTTGACTGGCAATTAGTGTGACCCTGGAAAAATTCTGTTTGATGGGTACTTCATTATAGATACAGGTATTTTAAATATCTGAAAGCAAAATTCTCAAGACATCAGATTTGGATTCAGAGGTAATAAATTTTTTTATGTAAAGCTTTTAAAAGCTTTTTAAAAAGCTTTTCTGTTATCCTTTTAGGAATCCCGTCATCTCCCTCTCAATAACATATGGTGTCTTTGCCAGAAGAAGACGTACTGAAAAGAATTATAATGACCTTCTAGTGCTCTGGCTTTCATCACCTGTCCTAAAGCTTTGGTTAGTTCATGATTTTTCTTGTTTATTGTGACAACTCGTGCTGGACTATATAATCTTCCTTTATTGCACAACTGTACCTGGCCACACATAGCTGATGATCTTTCCCTTCTTATCTGGTAGGAAATGTTAAAGTAACAGCTTGTTTTTGTTCACAGTGGTTTTGATTGTCTCCTCTCTCTGAACTGCTTCAGAGCAGGTGAAGGAATTTAGAAGATGGTGATTTTGTACACTCAAAGGAGTCTAGTAAGGCTGCACAGCTTAAATTCTAGTATTATCTGATACTTTAAATGCATGATTATGTAATATTCTAGTCTTGCTTTATCATAGAAAGATACAAATATAATAAAAGCATGTTATGTAAAGTTTCACAAAGCTGGTGAAGTCTTATTTTAATCCTCAGCACTTATTTTATTCTGATTTTCACTCCTAGATCTGAGTAGACTAATGAATGTAACTAATTTCTCTGATAGTCATTTTTCCTATATGGTAAATATTGACAGTTCTCAGCTTGTTAGTAAATTTACTCGGGGAGTAAATCTGAATCATACATTTGTTCCAACAGTAATAAGGAAGATTAATTATCTTCTCGCAGAGTTGGTTAGTTATCCAGGTCACATGGTTGTGTCTGTCTTCTAATTCAATAATTCCCCAAATTAACCAACATACACATAAGTCATGACTGTTTGATTCTGAGTTTGAATATTTTTCAGTCTTATATGTCTACCTTTGCTGGTTTGGATTAACATGAATTTCACTAAATCAGAATTGTTTCAGAATCTTAAGATTCAGTCACGCTTTTTCTAATGTTGTCTTAGCTCTGACACTTAGATTATTTTAGATAATCAAGTTACCCCAACACATTTTTAAGGGAAAATATATGTCAGTGTCTTTTTTAGAACAATGCACTGTAAAATATTTTAAATAAGGACCCTCAAGCAAGCTAACATCTTTGTCCAATTTCATCTCTCCTGATCAGCATATGAGGCCAGCACACTCTGGCCTATTAGCAGCATGCTACTGCTTAAGGAGTGATAACTGTAGATCATAAAAACTACTTCAGATAATTCTGAATCATTATGTTGTAACTTGAAATATGCTGTGGCTTGCACCGCTTTTATTGCAGTAACTTATATTAGTTTTCAGTAAACACTGTTTTCAGAAGCAAACTAGACATTGCTACAATAAAAGTGATTAACAGGTTACAAATTAAAAAAGATTTTAATTTTTCTGCTGCTGCTTAAGTATATTACCTGTAAGGGGCCAATCCACTAAATCACAGATGGTACTCTAAAAGCAAAAAAGAGAGTCAGGGCCAAGGGTAATAAAATCTGTTCTGGGAGAGAAATCTAGTGAATGCAACAAGACTAAGATAGATAGATATTTTTGTGATTATTTTTTTTTTTATATACATGTTGTGTTATATAATTAATATGCTTGTGCACTGTGTAAAAGATGTAAAGTAAATGTATGTTTCAGTTTTGGAATATTTTTAACAGCCTACAAAGTTGTGTACAAACTGCAGGGGGAAAAAAAAAAAAACAACAGTATTACATTGCTTAATCAACTTAAGATGTAACAGAAAGTCTGAGGCTTAATTTTCCATTTCATATGAAGACTTACATTACTTTTACTTACTTTTACTTTCAATAGGCTACTGAACTAGTTCTTGAGGATAAATCATGAAGTAGCTTTTTCTATCTGATGTTTTGTAGAGGTCAGAGTTGGGGTAAGTGGGAGCAAATGGAGGTATAGAGTAAACATCTTGTATTATTTGCACTAATATATCACACACATTTCTGCTTAATGACTAGACTGTAACCTACCAAAGACTAATGACTAAGAGCTATGTGGAACTCTAAAAAAAATGTGTCAATGTGTCATGCTTCAGAAATATATTTTGTCTTCAAAATGGGACACGGTAAATAGGTAAACTAGTTTAGTGCAAAAAAGCAAAAGGTAGGATTTATTTTTCTTGAGAGTGTCTGTAGATTCCATGCCTGCAAAGATGCTACATGGTCCTTGAATTCCCAGCATTGTGATAGTTCCTTTTAAGACAGGTGTTTTGCTGAAATGGAGAAAGGCTGCTAATATGCAAACTCAGAGAAGCCATAATTTTGACATTTCAACATATTATTTGAGTCATTAGTGATTTAAAACTCTAATGCTTTCTTCTGGCATGGAGGCTCAACCCTACTGTTAAACACAGCAGCAAAAATTCCATTTCAGAACAGAATAACAATACTTGTTCCTGTTAGGAAATGATAACACACCTTATCTAAGTGTCATTACACTGGTATAAATACAAACAGTCCTACTGAAACTAATAGCTATTCCAGATTTACACCCACGAAATGATGCTCAGACTCTGGATCAGTGCCTCGAATTAGCTTATTATCATAAATTCATGCACGCATTTTGATAGCAAAAGGCTTGCAATGGGAAAGAAGGCAGCTGAAAAAATACACTCTGCCTTTTTGGGGCTGTGCATGCACTGTATAATGGGAGTAGAAGTCGCGTACAATGGGAATTGCTATTAAAATTATCTTTCAACTTCTGTGATCCGTTTTACTCATAGGAAAAATGGGCTGTTGGAGCAAGGAAAGGTTCCATGAACATTTTTCTATGTAAATAAATTCAGGATACTTTTGTTTCTTTTCTCAAATAACAGAATTTGTAACTGCTTGGTACAATGTAACGATTTGATTTTAGACAGTAAACACACACAAATAACACAGTTTCAGAGAGATATTCTAGATTAAGAGTCAGAGATTGGCAATTTTCAACTCACATTTTATGGAGCTATTTCTTCTGTGTGCACACGGATTTAAAAATTTCAGCGCGATTATTAATTCATAAATACATTAATCACTACCTAAACACCATGGAAGAGCATGAGATTAGAATTATGAAACAGATAGTGATTCACGGAAGGCACTGGACATGTACTTTATCTCACTGAAGTTCAAACCTAAAATTAAGCCTGCATATCGTGTTTGTCAAACTGAATCTTAAATGAATGTGGCAAGTCCTCTTAGAGAAAGCAGAAGTGCGTTTGACTGCCACAGCAAAAAGAGAAGCTCTTAGAGTCAAAGCACAAAGCTAGGAGAGAGAGAAAAGCAGAATTATATTACTAAAATAGAAGCCTGTCAGACTAAGTAAGGTGGAGAGAAAGTGGCATGGATTATGGAGAAAAAAAGAACCCACCACCCTAGTGATTCAGAGTACAACAGCCCATAGGCAGGAATACTACAAAGGGTTTGGAGATCATGGTGGGATTGCCTCTAAATTGAGCTTTAGAAGGTAGCAAAATGTGGCCAGTGTCCTGACATCCTGGTTATTTTCCTCCAGACCTTGTTATATATTCAGCCATCACAATATTTCTCTCTGAAACCCAAGTAATGGTAATTTTCTTTTTTTCTCTCCCCCCCCCCCCCCCCCCCGACAACCGTCCTCTCTTTCTGTATGTGTCCTGTCCGTTCTATGTTTACTCTCTGAATTGATTATATTATCTTTTCAGCCACTCCTTACCCATGCATGCTTTCTGGAGTGCTGAACACCTATGTTGCATTTGAAAGAGAGAAGGTTGTGTGCAAAGAGAATGCAAGATAGTCTGGTGAGTCATTGGCATTTATTAGGAAAAGTGTGGGGAAAGAAAGGAAGCTGCGTCATTACTAAATGCAGCTGCTGGGTTTTTTAGCCAAAATTATTGAAAATATATTGGAAAGCTGAAGGGCAACGCATAAGTTTCCAGAACAACAACAAGCAAAATATATTTAAGAAAACCAAACACACTAACAAAACATTAGCCACGTCTAAACAAAAATGTACGGTGTAGCTACGAAAAAAAAGAATTAGGAGGGAGAAAGGATCAAAGTTCTTATTTTGGGTGTAGCAGAATACTCGCCAGAAATGTCTAAACCTTAGTAAAACCTTTGTATCTCATTTCCTTCTAATTGCAGACAGCACACTTTCTTACATCAACCTTTGCATGGCAACGCAATGAAAACATGAGGAGCATATTCAAGCTAGATATATGCTGTGCTTGTGCAGTCACCCTCAGCGGGAATTTCCACAGCTGTCCCCAGGACCAAAGACACTGGCATGCAGTGACTGAGGCTGAATGCAAAACTGTCATGTAGAAAAAATGAGAAGGTCCCAACACCCTGACTGTCCTGGCTTTTTTTTTTGAGCAGAATGGTGAGAATTTATTGAATAACTTCTTGCTGTGGACATCTTTTTTCTACAGGCATGAGGAAAATACTTTGTTTTTCATTGAAAAACAAGTTCAACAAACGCACCCCATCGTTTTCAATGCACACTTGTACCTGAACAGTAGTCCTCAGTGGGGTTTTTCCTGGCTAACCCAAGCTCAGAGTGACAAATGTGAATGTAGGCATGTCAGAGAAAGTTAGAAGGTCTTTTACAAAATAATGGATATGACATCTGATTTCCAACATGTGAAAGCTAAACATTCATTTCTGGCTAGTATTGTCATGATAATGAACAACCTAGGCTGTTTGTGTTTGTGTGGTAATTTTCTCTTAAACCATATCATATCATACACGTCTGTGTTCTCAAATATATGCACCCATTCGCAATCTACTACAATATTCAGTTGAAATCCCACCAGTTTAAAGGGTAAAGTTAAAGGCACTGTCTTGGAGTCACAGACTGTCAATGCAGCTGATGAAACACCGACCTCTTGTGGTAAAACAAAGGAGAAATAATGAGGAGGTAAATCCTCAAGAGGTGTGGCAAAGTTTCATGTTTGCAGATTAACACCAAACTTTCTGATCCTCTTGTAGTGCAGGTGCAATGATTATCAAAGGTATACACAGGTTTTCTAATAGTTTCCAAGGGGAATAAAATTCATTCGCTCATAGACTGGGATGACCTTTTAATTCCCAAGTGTGAATGTTAATAGGCTTCCTCATTAAAGAACCGCATTAAAGTCAAAATCCCACTGAAAATTATTAACTATGTTATGATAATGCTGAGAAGTTTATAGAGAAACAGTAAATATATTTTGAATGTCCTGTTAATCCAGTGTGATTACCTGTTGAGTGTGTTGTCTCAGACCTCCAATGACAGTAATAACATGTTCACTTTAACTCCACATTCACCGTTCTGTAAAAGGAGTAACATCTAAAAAGCATCACATAATGTCTGCCGTTTGCAGTACTCTTTTTTTGAGGACTCTTTCACTCCTGACTAACTGGATTCTTTTGCTACAGATTTTTCATGTCTACTGTGTTTTAGTTTGCATCAGCAGTTTTAGTAGCTTCATACAAGTATAGCATAACAGGTTGTTTCACGATTATGAAAGTGTGTGAAAACAAGGCCAAAATATAGAATGTGTAGAATATGAGAAAATTAAGAAAAACCTCGTAATATTTGGCTTTGTTAGAGGCTCACTTGATGACTGAACCAATAATTTAATCATAGGTACATCATTATCGTTCTTTATTTCTGTCTTTGAAATTGTTTTTCTGTGAAGCTTTACATGTATTTTCTTCTTATTGTCCCCCCCCTTCCCAATTACTTGATTTCCTCAAAGAAAGTTCTTGATTCCCATCAAGGCACATCACTTCCCTCTGTGACCCAGCCACAGAAAGATTGTTCATGCTACCCAATTCTGTAGGATATGACAAGTCCTTTGCCTCAGGGAAACCCCTTTCTTACAGAAAAGTGTGGAATTTGAAAGCGGTAATGGTGGTCTTACACTTACTTGTCTGATCCCACAGATAAGCTGTGTCTGGTTGTGAGGCAGAGTGCAGTGTTTGGGATGTACAGGTTCACACAAAATATTCACACTTAACATCTTTTTCTTCACACACTTGCAAATCCAGTTGTACTATGGCCTGCTCTGTGCATTGCAAAGTCAATCTTAATATGCTAATATTGTAGCTAATGTCAACTCTATACCCAGCACACACTTTTGTGATAAGACATAAATTATGGCTGGAAGAGGCACACCAGTTATATTTGTGGAGGTGGAAGACCAGTTGTTCACCACAATGGTGTTCCACTTTAACACCAGACTTACTGCCAAGAAGAGCAAAAATGAATTGGCTTTACAGTGGAATTTGCAATACTTTTAAATAAACGTGTGTTTTTCTTCCCCTAGTGGGAAACAATACACTTAAGAGCTCAGGCAAAAACCTCTGTTAATCTGTTCCTTTGGGGCAGTTACAGGCTTTGTATCAACACATGCTGACCAATAAATTGCTAGTGCCTGAATACCATGCCCCTTTTATTGCCAAAGAATAGAGCATGATTTGCTGTCAGTATACTGTACTATTTTATACATCATTAGCCATTTTTTACACTTTATAACAGATGGAGAGAGTATGTTTTGAATTGATGTGTGGGTACACATAAGTAGCCAGAGCATTTCTGTTTTATAAGATTCTCTACAGACTGACCTTTCAGTGCAATAAGATCACTTATGCATTTAGGATTAAATATTTGATTAAGAACCTTGCTGGACTGAGATGTTGGATGTCTCCTTGAAGGCAAGCAGTGGTTTCTTGCTCACCACATAAAGAACCTATTTCCCTACCACTAAAATAATTATCAAAGAAATCTAGCTGTGACTGCTGTTATATTTTCTAATCCCAGTGGATGTGTTAGAAATTGACAACAGTAAGTCCTGCATTAGCAATGGTCCCCATACTGAGTTACCATGCTGCTAGCTAAAATAGTTTAATCTCCTGCCACAGCAATTTTTTGTAACATGCTTACTGTTGCTTAGTTTATAAGTTAGATGCAGAGTTCACTTATACTTTTATGGTTGATAATATGCCCCTCTTTGGGACATAATTGACATCACTGCAGTTGCAAAGCAAGGAATAAAAGGCTTTTATTTGTTCCAAGTGGTTACTTCATGAACTTTTTTCAATCAACTCTTTAAAAAATGTACAAATAATAAAGGAAACCAGGAAGCCTGTAACAACAAATTTAAGTTCTATTCAAAAGCAACATTCTGTATAGATAACTAAAGGGATAAGACGGCTCATTTTCTTCTGAGTCTACCCAGAGAATCAAAGGGTCATTTGTTCAGAAAATAGTCCTTCTCTAAACTCATTTGAACTTGTCAGAAGACTCACAAATCTATTACTGCTGTGGGTGTAGTCCATGCCTGTTCAGCCTGCTAACGCAGATGAGAGAATGATTATAAATGAGAATGGTTCACAGCATCTCAGCACAAGAAAGACATGGACATACTAGACAGAGTCCAACAAAGGGCTAATTAAGGAACTGGAGCATGTCTCTTATGAGGAAAGCCTGAGAGAGCTGCAACTGGTTATACTGGAGAGGAGAAAGCTCTGGGAGGGATCTCATCCATGTATATAAATACCTGAAGGGAGAATGCAAAGAAGATGGAACGAGACTTCAGTGAAGCCCCAGTGTCAGGACAAGAGGCAAAATGGGAACAACCTGAAACACAGGAGGTTCCCTCCATCTGAACATCAGGAAACACCTTTTTACTGTGAGCACTGGCAGAGCTTTTCCAGGGAGGTTGTGGAGTGTTCATCCTTGGAGTTATATCAAAAGGTATCTGCATATGGGCCTGGACAACTGGCTTTAGGTGGCCCTGCTTGAGCAGAGTGGTTGGACCAGATGACCTCCAGACTTCCCTTCCAACCTCGCTTGGAAACTCAGGGAAGGGATCAGTTGGCAGAGCCACTTGAGAAACAGGCCATTGCTCTGATAACACTCTTCGAGATTATAGAGATGTTGCAGAGGTTATGACGTCTGTTTTTCTCAGGGGAACTCAGCTCACAGTTGTCTTTCAAGGCTTTTACCATGAAATAGCAATGGGAGCTCAAAGTAAATTCTGCTGTCATTTATGCCACTGGAGTTGAAAGCAGTATTTGGCCCACACAGAATCAATTTTATGCTGCATTTCTGTGTGTTATTGCAGTAGGCCTTCAAACGCAGGATAATCAACAGTAAGCCCTCAGATGTTCTTGAAGGTGTAAAACTCTCAGGACAGTTGCTGCCCAAACAACCTACATCTCCTTCTGAAAGAGAACAAATAGTTACTCATAGTTTTCATATTGATTTCAACAGCACTAGACAAATATGATTGAAGGAAGGATTTGGCCCATGTAGAGAGCTGTAACACAGGTAAATTAATCAAACAGATTTTTAAAAGGCTTATACTGATGCAACAGCTTGTCTTTACTTAATTTTAACTCTCCAAATTTAAAGAGCAATTTAAACCAGGATGATAGAAGCTAGAGGGGAAAGACACCTACTAGATCATTGAGTTAATCTCCTGCCTCTGCACAAATGTTCTCTGTTGTGCATTTTCAAGCATTTTGCCCAGAATTGTTCTTAAAGTCAAAAGAAACAGGGCTTCCACCCCTTGGAGAGGATTAGGATTTTCTGGTTAATCGTCCTCAGGACATTTTTCAGACACAGTCTTTCTTTTCCTTTTCGTAATTTAATTCATATAGTTCTGATGTTTTGAGAAAACAGTAGGAGGCTTAAAAAAGAGCCTTTATAGTCTGCTTTCTACTGACAACCCGCAAGGAAATGGTAGCTGCAGCTTTTGGAGCAATGCAGCTTTTCATGATCCAGCAGAGCTGCAGTGAAAGTTCATCCCCACCTTTGCAGACACTCAATACAACCTGCTCCCTGTTATGCCCACACAGAGTCCTACCTTCTGGGGTTTTTGGCTGTGCTGCTACCTCTAGGACCTCTTTTACCTTATCTCTTTCCTTCACAGACAGAAACGTTCCTTTTCTTTTTTGCCATTTTGTAAGGATGTCAAGCCAAATAGTGAAGATGTCTCTCTTGTTTGTTCCACAGTCAGACATCCCTGAGATTTTTGCCTCTTTGCTCCTTTTCATGAAGATAATTTTGTTCATGTACTGTCAGTTTTCTTTTCCCAAAGTCTTAGATATTTTCTGACTGATAGTTGTTGCATTTTTTCTCTTTCTGCTGTTTCTCTGCAGTGACCTACTCCATTTCCTTCTCAGTTGCGTCTGCCATTATATTTCAGGATTCTATCTTGACCTCTGTTATTCCCTTGTCCCCTCTAAGTTATAACAGCTTAAAGAGGAGGAGCAGACAGACTCCAGGGCCTTCTATGTCATAGAAACCGAAGAGTAATGAATGCTATCTCAATCTTACATGGGTAAAATGGTAACAATTGGGATACTGTATTAGAAGGTATCCCTTTTAACGGGTGACCCTTTCTACAAGGCCTTGGTATTTTGCATTGACTAACTTACGTGGCTGGCTGCTAATTGTTCCTTTTGTTTAGATTGCTTACAGAGTCTAGAAACCTGGCATCAGGTTTTGGGGATGTGCTGTGTTTGTGTGTGTGGTGGGAGTTTTTGGCAGCGGGAGAGGTGGCTACAGAGATGGCCGCTGTGAGGAGCTTTCCAAAGGTCCTCCAGCTCCAAGTGAGACCTGCCTCTGGGCAAGGCTGAGACAACTAGTGATGGTGGCTGCGCCTCTGTGACAACATATTTAAGAAGGGGAATCTGGGAGGAGGGGTGGGAGTTGTGAGGATGAGTTGTGAGGAGGACACTTACGTGAGCACCAAGGTCAGTAGAAGGAAGGAGGAGGAAGGGGAGAAGTGTTCTGGAGCATAGACTCCCTTGCAGCCCAAGGTGAGATGTCAGGGCTGCCCCCCCTCGCCACTCATGCTGGTCCACGGAGGGGCAGATGCCAATCTGCAGCCTGTGGAAGACCTCACATGGAAGCAGGTGACTGCAGCCAAAGGAGGCTGGGACTCTGTGGGGAGAAGCAGCCCCCGTTGTTGTAGTTCAGTGCTGGGAGGACTGCAACACACAGGGGTGACCCATGTCAGAGCAGCTAGGGAAATGCTGAGACTCATGGAAGGGACTCACGTTGGAGAGAGTTCATGGAGGACTGTCTTCCATGAGAGGGGAATCACGCTGGAGTAGGGAAAGAATGTGAGGAATTCCCTCCTGCCCAGGAGTTAAAACCAGCAGGACTGGCTGCACCCTCCCATTCCCTGCTCCCTGTGTCACTGGGTGGAGGAGGTAGAGAAATCAGGAGAAGAGCTGAGCGCAGGAAGAAGGGAGGGGTGGGGAGAAGGTGTTTTTAAGATGTAGTAATGCTTCTCATGGTACTACTCTGTCTGTTAAGTGGTGTTGTTGTGAGTATCTGAATAAAATTTATATTAATTTATATTGATGGGTGGAGATCTTGAAAACTTGATTGACTGAAGTTTGGAAGAATGCCTATGTTGGTGAATCTAATAAAGTAGTTTTATTCTTAAAAGTTTAAAAATATATTGTATGTCTTAGACGGAGTGTTGATGCTGAGTGGTTTGTCCCAGTTTGTCCTAAATTACTCTGGTTCATGTTTACCTCTCAGCCAAGTTCATGTAGAAGAGACCATTATTTTTGTAACATCTGTTCTTCTTTCTGTAGTTTCCAAAACTATAACGTCATGATTATCACTTTAAAGGAAAGAACTAAAAAGATGGAAAGAAAGTATTAATTCATGTTTAACATATCAAGAAAAATATCCTTTTTTTCTGAAGTTGAAATAGAAGGATACTCCATTTTCTGTCATTACTCAGAAGTCCTACATTTATTGGCATTTAGTGTGCTTCAGACTGTAATGTTGCAGCCTTTTTGATAAGAGTAAGACATAGATTTGGTTACTGACATACTACAAGGTATGATTACATAAAATATAAATGGACAAATAATTATGCTTTATAAATGAACATGTAAATATGTTAAAATTACCCAATAATCAGCTAGTGCAAGAATAAATAAAGGCATAAACGTTCTGCACCTGCAGCATGCAGCTGAAAAGCACAAAAAAACTAATTACTTGCAACTGACATAAGAAATGTTCTAATCTGTTCTGAGAATATGAAGAGATAGGTTGATAGACACATCATTATAAATGCATTAGGAAAAAACTGATTAAATCTGGAAAAACTCTTACTATGCAGAACTCATCTCTCAAGGTGTGAGGGCTCTGAGAGCACCCACAAGCACTAGTTGCCCTGACAAGTCTCGGTTCACCTACATATCCTCTTCCTTTTGGTCCAGGAGCTTTCTTTAAGCAAAAGTCTGTGCCCCTAGTCCATCCCTGAGCCGTCGAGTATGGAGCTCTGTGCCCAGCCTGGTTTCCTGCTGCTCCTCATGCTTTTGTTGGACTTACAGCTTGACCTCAGCCCTGACTTTCACCTCACATTTGTCTGATGATCATTGAGCTGAACTTGTTACTGCCACCAATTCTACTTGGTTCTGTGGGAGTGCACCCTTGTTATTGAAGTCTGTACCCCAGTCTGTTCCAAGGTCACCTTTAGTTCATCCTCCACCATGTAAGAGTCCTGTTCTTGCTGCTCCATGATGGTCAGCTCAACCACTCACTTCCCTGAAGCTTATGGCTATGCTTTTGCTAATGCAGTACAATGTGAGATTTGTCTTTACTGTTGAAAGGGTGTATTGCTGGCTTCTGCTCAACTTGTCTACCACAACCTTCCAGAATATTTTGTATAAAGCTACTTTCTAACCACTTGGCTCCCAGCCTGTACAATTGCAAGGGGTTATTTCATCTCAGATGCAAGACTTTGCAATTGCATTTGTTGAACTTCATAATGATCCTATCAGCCCACTTTTCCATCCATCCAACACCCTTCTGAATGCCATGCCAGTTCTCCAATGCAGATTAGTTCATCCAGTCTGATGTCATCCGCAAATGTGATGCAGGACCCCTTTTTTTCATTGTCCGGGCTACTAATGAATGATAGAATCATAGAATGGTTTGGGTTGGAAGGGACCTTAGAGATCATCCAATTCTCTGCCATGGGCAAAGACATCATCCACTAGATCAGCTTGCTCAAAGCCCCGTCCAATCTGGCCTTGAACACTTGCAAGGAGGGGGCATCCACAACCCCTCTGGGCAACTTGTTCCAGTGTCTCACCACCCTCACAGTAAAGGATTTCTTCCTTACCGCTAATTCAAATTTATCCTCTTTCAGTTTAAAACTGTTAGCCCTCACCATATCACTGGACTCCCCAATAAAGTGTCCCTCCCCGTCTTTCTTGCAGGCCCCCTTTAAGTACTGGAAGGCTGCTATAAGGTCTCCCTGGAGCCTTCTCTTCTCCAGACTGAACAACCTCAACTCTCTCAGCCTGTCCTCACAAGTAAGGTGCTCCAGCCCCCTGATCATCTTAGTGTCCCTCTTCTGGACCTGCTCGTATAAGTCCATGTCCTTATGTTGGGGGCGCCGGAGATGGACACAGTACTCCAGGTGGGGTTTCACAAGAGTAGAGCAGAGGGGGAGAATTCTCTAGCTCGACCTTCTGGCCAGACCTCTCTTGATGCAGCCCAGGACATGGTTGGCTTTCTGGTCTGCGAGCGCACATTGCTGGCTCATAGTCAGTTTTCTATCCACTAATATCCTTAAGTCCTTCTCTGCAGGGCTGCTCTCAATCCACTCATCACCCAGCCTGTATTTGTGCTTGGGATTGCCCCGACCCATGTGCAGGACCTTGCACTGGGCCTTGTTGACCTTCATGAGGTTTGCATGGGCCCACCTCTCCAGCCTGTCCAGGCGTCCCTCCCTCCAGAGTGTTGACTGCACCACACAGCTTGGTGTCAGCAAACTTGCTGAGGGTGCACTCAATCCAACTGTCCATGTCACAAATAAAATTGTTAAATAACACTGTTCCTAGTACCACTGCTGAGGAACACCACTTATCACTGCTCTCCACTCAGACATCGGCCATCGACTGCAACTCTTTGAGTGTGACACCCATCCATCCAATTCCCTATCCACTGTGTGGTCAATCCGTCAAATCGTGTCTCTCCAATTTAGAGACAAGGATGTCATGCGTGCCGGTGTCAGATGCTTCTCACACATACAGGTAGACGACGTGAGTTGGTCTTCCCTTATCCACCAATGCTGTCACACTGTTGTAGGCGGCCCCCAGATTTGTCAGGCACGATTTAGTCCTTGTGAAGCCATGTTGGCTGTCACCAGTCACCTCCTTCTTTTCCAGTGAAAACTTTAAACATTATCAGCTCCAGTATGAAACCTTGAAGAACATCACTTGTTACTAGCTGTCAGACTTCATTTGTGACTGGAATTTTAAAAACTGAGAATCTAACCTAATAATAGAAACAGGTTTGTAAGTATGAATCTAAAATTCTTATCTGTGATTTTAGGAATTATTAGAAAGCTAAAGCCTGTGGTGTAAATAGGCCTGTAAATGGACAAAGAAAATTAATTCACAGGCTGTAGCTATAGGGTTGGAAATTAGGCAACTCTAAATGAGACAATAAATATCTCTATTTTTGCCTTGTTTCTCTTTTCATATTTTGGAAAGGCAGTGTGCGTGGGATATAGACAGGCATCCAGCAGTTTTTCTCACATTGATATCTTCAAAATATCTTAGTCATATTCATACAACAAGATCTTTTAACATTTCAGAGTAGCCACTTTTGAAAGCAGCTCTTTAAAAGGAGAAGTACAAATACTCTTCTCCCTATAAAAACAGAGAAACATAATTTTTTGCCAAGGTATTTCATGCAATTGCTTTAAATCTTTATTATCCTAAAGGCCAATCTTCAGCATGTCCAGGACTTCCAGAAGATATTGAATGTATGCCTCAGTAAGAACTGAGGTGCTGTGAACCACTACTTGCAGTTGAAAGGGAATACATACTTGCCGTTATGACAATTATTTCCTTTTAAAACCTGTTATACATTTCAAATAATGAAAAGAAGCCCAGAACATCTTACTGTGCACTTTCTGGGTAGTTGTATCCATCATTTATAGGTTACTTCTTACAGCTACCTCAATAAAGATGGTGGATGACCGTAGATATAAGAAAGTTCTTTGTCTTTGCTTGCTTCATTTGAAAGCACATACATATCCCTTCTCTGGTATGCCAGAGAAGTCAAGTAGCTCCAACAAGTGTTTTCGTGAGGACCACGCATGAAACATAAAGTGGAATCTCTGAAAATAGATAGAGAGAGAGTCAGGTAGACACTCCTGACAAAAGTAGTGTTTAAAATAATGTTAAGTAAAATTAAGTATTACTTAAACATGAGAAACAGGCAGACTCTGCCTAAACTTATTCAAAGGATACGTCTGGAGATACTTTTACCCAGTGAATAAGGATGATGGATTGCAGTGAGCTTTTGAGACTTTGTGGCTTTGGTTCATTACCCATTGCAAGTTTGAATTCTCCTTGAACCTCAGATAGGTTCAAGCCACAACCTTTGTTGCCAGATGTCTGAATTTTGTGGCTTAGATTAGTTTTTATCTGCTGAATAGACTTTATGTGATTGGTAATCTCACAAGTACACTATTATATGAAACACACAAAAAACCAAAACTAGTCTGACCTTTTTGTTCTGTAGCTGACTCACTGATGCTTTAAAGTTGTTTGAAAAAGTAAGGGAGAAGGAAATTCTTCAAGTAGTGAAAAAAAATTAAAAGAGAACGTGCATTTGAATAACATTTAAATTACTATTTACGTCCCGTCAAATTTCCTTTTTTTGTTAATTTTCCTCTGAAGTGCTATGTGTTCAATGAAATCAAATGCAGAGGGAAAAGAGGATGCTATTATTTTTATTGTGGTTGTCTGTTCTTATATTTCTGCAGACTCAAGGTGAGAAAAACTGTTTCTTGCTCTGCTGCCTTTCACAATTTGGTGCAGTTAAAAATAACCTATTTAGTTTTAACAGAAGCACGTAACAGTTATCTTTGTAGCTGTCATTTCTAGGAATGATTGGTGGGTGGTCTGAAGCACGAGTACACATCTAAGTGGTTACAAATCAAATGGAAGTAAAATTTAACAGTCATGTAAGCAACGAATTTAATTAACCAGCCAAAATCACGAAGTCGCTGTTGAGGGAACTGTCCTTCAAGGATTAGATGTGTGTAAAGTAAGCTACTTTTAAAAATGGGATTAGTTTTATTAATTTATCCATTTAATTTGATTTTATAACCAGTGAAATTACGTTATTTTTCCTTTATGCATATATCTATATCTACAGTGTAATTCCATGTTTTGTTTATCAAGTCATAAAGAGTTTTGTGGTGTGGGGTTTTTTATTTAGTGGGATTTTTTCAGAGTTCAGACAGGCAGTAAAGGTTAGATATATTTAAAGCCTACATAGTGTTATGAACATGAACAAAGTGATAGAAATGGGAAAGGAAAAAAAATAATAATTGATTGAGATGATTCAGAAGTTTAGACTGAAACATTAATATAAATTCTTTTCTTGATGTCTGCCAGTGCACTTAGTTGTTCTTTTACTGGTAACACTCCAGTAAAGCAGATCTCTCAGACTGCAGTTGACACAAGTCCTTGCTACATTTTATCATGGTAACTTGAGTTGGGATGAAACGGAAGTTTTTTGTTTTAAATATCAGTCAGTTTGGGGAGACTTCAAAACCGAAATAGGATTTGAACTTTGCTGCTTAGCTAATTTCAGATCCTAAGAGAACTACTACGAACCCTGATGGATTGGTTCCCATCCCTGCCTACTCTGACCATCCACATGAGCTGCAGAACAGTGTAATGTTTCCTCATCCGAGTGGAAGTGTAGCTTTTGATTACATTTCCATGATTTTTATTTTAGTTATCTTCACCTATGATGCAATTTTTTATTGCCCTGTGGCCTAATATAGTTTGAATATGAACTGTCTTTCATTCAAGCAGTTAAGAACCGTAAAAATGTAAAAGTCTGTATGCTTCCCTTCTATGCAATTCAGTGTAAAAAGGTGATAAACGAGTGTTTCATCAGAAAAATATTTTTTTTAAAAAAAGTAGCATTTAAAAGTATTTAAGGTAACTGCAGGTATTTTTCTTAAAGAAACGTTCTTGAATTAAAACAAAGGAGTCGACTAGAAGCTTTAAAGGTGGAATCTGTGACAGCTTTAAAAGGAACAGAAGAAACTCTTAAACACCTGTCAGATTAAACAAATATTGAATTTCACTTCAAGTATGATTGAAGATTTTAGAGTTGAACCTCTCCTAATATGAGAGTTTAGATTGTGTGTGTGTGTGTGTATATATATGAGAATTTTTTTCTTTAGCGCCTTTTAATCAGGAAGTGGTAAGGTATTTTCCATGCCTGTGCAAAAGCTGATATGCTATTTTCTACAAACCTAAAAATACATGCTTCTGTCTGATTTGCCATCACCTCAGCTGTACTACTTTCCCTGTAGTACTCTAAATTACGATTAATAAAAAATTAACAATCTACCAGAATTCTAATCATGACCTCATAGAGGTGCTCTACAACATATCAAAAAAGGATTTAGTGAAAGATCTTACTTTAAGAAGCAGAATAATTTTTAATAATAAGTACCAAAATTGTATGAAATACCCATTTTATTAAGTTAAACATATGGACTTATGAATCAAAGCAATACATTTTCTCTGCTAGAAAGCACAAGCTGGTTTTGTTTGTTTTAAATGCCTTTAAAAATCTCTTGCTTTTCTGTCAATAGTTTCTGCTTGTCCATGGGAAGAGAAAAAACCCCTTTTAAGGATTTCCTATTAAGAATGATTTTTCATTTTAAAGTATGTCGATGTCATTGCCATAATCAGTAACATTTAGTGTAAAATTACTTGTTTCATAGCACTGTTTTGTTTTAGCAAAGTCAGAAATTAAGATCACTGCCTTCTGTATGTTGCACAAACACTTATAACGTATTGCAGATACGACATTTCCGAAAGAGTCCTTCAGCTGCGTCATTTCCCCAGTAGTTATTAAATTAATCTATATAGCTCATAGGTAAGATCACTGTTCCGGTATACTCAAGATAGAAGTGAAGAAACATTCATTCATTATTAAATAATTTGCAAGTTAGTGTTGGAGAAATGTAAACCCAAGAATTTTTAATGTTTAAAAATACCTTCTTGTCTTACTCTGAAATATATTATTTTCTTTCACTGATATAAAGTATAGTTATTGTTGGAATTAATACAATTTTAACAGGACATGATATTCCTAAACCATCTTGAAATAAATATGGACATGCTGATCTGGATGAAATATTCATCATGTGACAAGAAATAATTCAAAAGGTAGATATTGCTGGCACTCCAGTAACTGGGTTCATGAATTGCTTCCAACTAATTTCACCAGTGCTTATGAAAAAGAAGTTATTTTTAAAGATAGTTTAAGAAAATTAATCTGCTCACACAGAGATGAAATACTGAATTTTTGACTGACTTTTTTTCCCAGTGATCCAGGTATTTAGTGACACATGTAATTCATGCAATATTAATCTAACAATATGTGCAGTACTTGGAAATACACTACCAGTATTTTTCAAGAGAAATCCCACAGTTTTGTTCATCTTCATTTATGGTAAAACCTTGTAAAAGGAACTTGAGGACTTCTTGTCAGGGAAGTGGAGAAGATAAAGAGGAAATACTTTCACATCTTTTCTCCAGCAAATAGCAAAATTGCATAATTGGAGAGACTAGCACTACTTGGTAATGAATACCTATCAAATACATCCTAAGTATTCATGTTTATATTTGAGAAAAATGATAACAGTTTCTCAGATGTTAAAGATGAGACACTACTAGAGATAAAAGTATCAAAACCAGAAGTTCTGTTAACAAATGACAAATTAAAAAACAGAATTTCCTGGGACACATCCAAGAGCTCTGAAGGAACATAGTGAAGGAGGTTGAACTCCTGTAAAACAAACAAAAAACCCCCAGACATAAAATTTCCAAACCCAGGTACTCATTAAAGTTTTCTGTAGCAGAAGATATTTTATCCACCTTTGAGAGAGAGGGGCAAACGAGATCCTAGAAATCACAGATATTCAGTAAATAATTTGGATGAAATAACAATATAAAAATCAAATTATGAAGTACTTAGTGGATAGTAATTTTATAAGGAGATTGGTTTCTATAAGGGGGAAAAAAAAATGTCTCTAATTTAATGTAGTAAATTTCCTTGAGGGTGTCAATAAAATGATGAGTGAAGGAGACAGATAGGCTTGTATGTCTAAGCTTTCAATAAGGTTTTGGCAAAGTCTTTCACAAGAAGCCATTAAAAATGATCAGTCTTAAGGGGAAAGCTAAAATTCGGTCACAGGTCAGAAGTTGGATGAGACACAGAAAACAAAGAGCCTGAATAACTCATAATCTTTGAAGAGGGTGAAATGTTAACAGCAGTGTGTTTGAATATTGAAAGAGAACCACTCTGGTTTAGTGTACTGTTTGCATTAATGATCTGGAAGAGAAATGGAATGAGCTACCCCTTGATTTATTATGATAGAAGTAAAAAAATAATTTGAGAAGTTTCAGGGGAATTTAGCAGAATGAAGTCACCAACATGATGACAGGTATAGTGTAAATTTGACCATGGCAGAAAAATGCCCAGTGCTAGCAGTTTTCTAAAGGGTCTTAAATATCTTTGGATCTGTAATTATTCTCTTCATTAAAGAAAACAAAACTCCTATATGTGTTTCTCGGTGATAGACCAAATTGCGCCATCACTTGTGTCTTTTCCCTCCCTCCACCCCCCCAAAAAAAACCCCAAAAAAAGCTCTTATGCATTTGTGGTTTAGAAAGCAAATACATTATTTGGAGAAGAATACCATGCAAAGTCATTTTACATTGACTCCTGAGTCTAATGGTGGACCTGACAGTGAATATATGTACATGAATGCGTGTTAGTTGGGTAATTAGAGATCACTGTGACAGAAGCATTTGGAAAACTGACCTAAATTAGTATATAATAATGGCACAGCTATGATATTTGATTGGCTCTGGTAGCAATGGTCATTAATGGTTGTAGCCATCAAGGCAGTCAAGCTTCAGAAGTCTTCTGTGAGGAGGGGTGCCGAAACCAAACCAGGCACCTACTGTCTCTCCCCCAGAGTCTGAAATCTGCCCTTTTATAAGAGAGCTGAGTTTCTAGACAGTTTTCAGCTCTTGGCCTCTGTCCCTGGGCTAAGTATTTTCAGGGCTGTTACTTTGTCAGGGCAGGTGCTTTATGTTGTTTCTCAGCCGTTGTTTTCCTTGCTGAGCTGCTGCTTCTTAAACCAAAACCAGTCCCGCCCCAGCTCTCAAGGTTACACTTTCTTCAACTTTCAACTTCTTCAGATGCACTTTCTGACCATTAGAGTTTTGAGGCCTCCACTTCCAAGCTGTATCCACATTGTCAAAGTCTTCGCTGTTATCCTGTGGTTAAAGTGCACATCATAACAAGTGCCATGTGATATCAAGTTCAGGCTCACATAGCCAGGTCTCATAACAAGCTGATAAGAGGCCCAGCAGGTCAGTACTGGCACCTTGCACTCTGAGCAGCAAACACCATTAGTATGAAGCTTCTGGCCTCTTACTGGCAGTTATGGAAATGTTTTTACAGGTCACTGTACAGAAAAAAAAAAAAAAAAGTATAAGATTTTGCTATATCCCTGTGCTTATGTTTGAGTTCAGAAAAATACAATACTAAAATCTTCATAGTGTGATTCTACTTTTATGGGAGCATCAGATTTCTGCTTTAGCTATTTGGGATAAGGTTTCTTAAAGAATTTAGGTATTACTTTTATGGTGAATACACACCCTGGGAGAATGCTAGGTCTGGGTTTGAGTCCCTGTTATAAGAAATAATTATGCATTTTTCATAACAAGGCTACTGCATCAAACATAAAAACTATTCTGACATTACAAACTGATTTGCCACCAAAGGCTTATGTTGGTATGTACAGTGATTATAGGTATAAAGCGACAGTGATTCAGTAATTCTAACCTAAGTGATTAGAATTACTGTAAAAAATTGAGCTTTCAGAAAATTATTTAACTTTTTATGAAACTTCTGCTTACTGTCAGCAGAACACCCATGGAATAGTTTTGCAGTCAAAAAAAAAAAAGTTTTGAAACATCACTGTAGATCCTAATAAACTACCAGAAGTGATTTTCAGTGCTAATCAGGGCAATATATTAACTAAAATTTCACAAGATTAACTTTAATGCAGCTGAATGGAAATATTACTAGATCTATAGCTGTATGGCTTGGCATGATAAAATCCTTTGGTGTATTAGTATACTCCAGGAGTTACATGTAACATAAATAAAGAGGTAGCTAACTATATGTTTCTATAGGTATGTCAGCAGCAAAAGAAAGACCAGGGAGAGCCTCCATCCCCTGCTAGATGTAGGAGGGAACATGGTAACAAGTGATGGAGAAAAGGCTGAGATACTTAATGCCTTCTTTGCCCCAGTCTTTAATAACAAGACCAGTTGTACTGAGCGAATTCAGCATCTTCAGCCAGAATGCAGAGACTGGGAGATTGACCCCCTCACAATCCGGGAGGAGAGCCAGTGACCTGCTGCATCACATAGACATACACAAGTCTGTGGGATCGGAATGGATACACCTGAGGGTGCTGAAGGAGCTGGCTGGGGTGCTCGCCAAGCTGCTTTCCATCACTTCCCAGCAGTCCTGGCTGACCGGGGAGATCCCAACAGATTGGAAATTGGCCAATGTGATGCCCATCTATAGGAAGGGTCAGAAGGATGATCCGGGAAATTACAGGCCTGTCAGCTTGAATTCGGTGCCCGGGAAGCTGATGGAGCAGCTCATCCTAAACACCATCACGCAACACATGAGGGACAACCAGGGGATCAGGCCCAGTCAGCATGGGTTTATGAAAGGCAGGTCCTGCTGACAAACCTGGTCTCCTTCTATGACAGGGCAACCTGCTTACTGGATAAGGGAAAGGCTGTGGATGTTGTCTACCTGGATTTTAGCAAGGCCTTTGACGCCATTTCCCACAGCATTCTCCTGGCAAAACTGGCTGCTTGTGGCTTGGATGGGCACATGGTTTGCTGGGTAAAAAACTGTCTGGATGGCCGGGCCCAAAGAGTTGTGGTGAACGGAATTAAATCCGGTTGGCGGCCGGTCACGAGTGGTGTCCCCCAGGGCTCGGTTTTGGGGCCACTCCTGTTTAACATCTTTATTGATGATCTAGACGAGGGGATCGAGTGCACCCTCAGTCAGTTTGCAGATGACACCCAGTTGGGCGGGAGTGTTGATCTGCTCGAGGGTGGGGAGGCTCTGCAGAGAGACCTGGACAGGCTGGAGCCATGGGCCGAGGCCAACTGGAGGAGTTTCCATAAGGCCAAATGCCGGGGGCTGCACTTGTGTCACGTCCCGCTCCGACGAGGGGGACAAGTGACTCAGATTCGCAAATCCCCAATTGGAACGGACAACAAGTCTCCAAGTTCAACCATTTATTAACTCCCTACAATGTACTAATTGAACACACGATAATTGGCTAAGTACAGAGCAAGTTGTGGCGAGCAATATAATATGCTTTTCATTTCTTAATAGAAAAAGGAAAAGAGGGAGATAGAGGGAATGGGGGAATACAGATCACTGGTCTGGGTTCCTACGCTGATCCCGCCGGTGAGGGTTCCAGGAGGCGGCCATCTTTTTCGCTGGCATCCGGCTTCTTCCCTTCACTGCTCTCTCCAGATGGCCGGGGGGGCCGGGAGAGGGGCAGAGAGAGAGAGAGTCCTTTCTGCTCCTCTTTGATATATACCCACTTTCCTTGGGTCCGTCCTCTAGGTCGACCCACAGACCTACGTATCCCACGTACGGGGAGGGGTAAGGTGTTTCATGGGATGATGTAAATAGCATGATCATGACAGCCCTCATTAGCATATTGAGGGGTGTTAACTTTAATATGCATTTCGTGGATAAAAGCAAAGTTCATTCACCGGACACATGGCCCTTGGAATTTGCCCAGGTGCCCCAGGGCAGAGCCGTCCTGTCTCCACAGGGCTCTGTCCCCCAGCTGCATGGGGCAGCGTTATCAGCTTCGGCATCCACAGGATGCACCCTGGGACTCAGAGTTTTGTCTTGCGAGTGTTTGAGGCATTTCTTTAATCAGCCTCAACTTTTGCTTTCCCAGGTTGTTTGTCTTAGTTTCTCACAGGCCTGGTTTCTCGTCTCTCACACCTTGGGCCACAACAACCCCCAGCAGCGCTACAGGCTTGGGGGGGAGTGGCTGGAGAGCTGCCAGTCAGAGAGGGACCTGGGGGGGTTGACTGACAGCCCGATGAACAGGAGCCAGCAGTGTGCCCAGGGGGCCAAGAAGGCCAACGGCATCCTGGCTTGTGTCAGCAATAGCGTGGCCAGCAGGGACAGGGAAGGGATCTGAGCCCTGGGCTCGGCACTGGTGAGGCCGCCCCTCGATTCCTGGGTTCAGTTTTGGGCCCCTCACTACAAAAAGGACACTGAATGACTCGAGCGTGTCCAGAGAAGGGCAACGAAGCTGGTGCAGGGTCTGGAGCACAGGTCGTATGAGGAGCGGCGGAGGGAACTGGGGGTGTTTAGTCTGGAGAAGTCTAGGCTGAGGGGAGACCTCATCGCCCTCTACAGCTGCCTCAAAGGAGGTTGCAGAGAGCTGGGGATGAGTCTCTTTAACCCAGTAACAAGCGATAGGACAAGAGGTAATGGCCTTAAATTGCACCAGGGAAGGTTTAGACTGGATATTAGGAAGCATTTCTTTACAGAAGGGGTTGTTAGGTGTTGGAATGGGCTGCCCAGGGCAGTGGTGGAGTCCCCATCCCTGGAGGTGTTCAAGAGTCGGGTTGACATAGCACTGAGGGATCTGGTGTAGTTGGGAACTGTTAGTGTTAGGTTAATGGTTGGACGGGATGATCTTCAAGCTCTTTCCCAACATAGACGATTCCGTGATTCTTTGATATAACGAATATGCAATGGTAACATAGTGCTGGATTCTACGCTCTTGGATTCACTTAGCATCTTGCCTTGCAAATAGTCTCACTGAGTTTGATACCAATCTCCATGAAAAGCAGTTGAGAGTCTCTTCTTACCATCTGTAGTGTGATCTATGTAGGCTTAACTCACTGTTCACTTGGTAAGCAAAGGAGATGCAGTCAAGTCTACAGAGGTTATGTTGGCGGGAGCAAGTTACCTTGAGCACACGAAGAACCTGAGTCCCTCCCGTGTGCTTCAAGAGAGGCAACATCAGCCTTTCTTTCTTAGTTTGTATGCAAAGAAATGATCATTATTAAAAAAAAACCAAACCAAACCAAACCAAAACAAAAAACCATTTTGATTTGTTTAAGCAACACTTTGTGCAGTGAATGACAAGAGCATTTGTATAATAGAGAGGAAAAGGCAGGTTGATGTTGCTCATTTTGAGTGTTTAGAATGTTTTAGCTAACAAGGAAAAGATGGCGGTCCTACCCTTAAATCACTAAACGAAGATTTTCTTATTATTAGTTTTATATATTTATTTACTTCTGTAAACAGAGAGCAAACTCTGCTGCTGTATGTGATTTGTATGCGAGCATTCTGTCTTCTGAGCTGTTTCCATGTCCCACAGTTTCTTTTGTATCGTACTGTGGGGAAAACCCTTTCAGAGGTGGATTTTGTGCTAGAATTGGCACGTGCAGCCAATCAGCATTACACTATTAAATACTGCAAGTCACTTCCTTCTTGGATGGTCAAACCACATTTTTTCTAAGGAATAGCATGCACACAGATCAGCGTGGCTGGGAAGAGGAAGTAAAAACTTGGAATGATCCTTGCTAGAAGATGTGTCATTACTAACTTGTCTTCAGGAAAATAGGAGTTGTTTGTTTTTGTTTTTGTTTTTGTTTTTTTCTTTTTTCTCTTCTATTTCTTAAAGTATCTTAACTCTTTTCTTTCATTCGTTTTGACTTCAGTCTCTCGAGTTGCCCTGTAGTTACCTTTGATGTTTCCTCTTATTTTAGAAATAATTTGTATTGTAAGGAGCTATTTTTTTCCATTTTTGAGTGAGGGGTTTTTTACTGTATAAACTGTTTACAGTAGTAGATACAGAATTTCTGAGAAGTGCAAGGCACCTAAACATAAGCAAAACTTTTCATTTCGGTGAGTTTAGATCTCTGCAAGCTAGGAATATGTGATCTGCAGTTATTCCACTGTACATTTAAAAAATTTATCAGCTTCATCATAATCAGAATTTTGCAGCAAGATTAGTGTTCCATCCCTAGTGAGAGCCAAAGCAAAGAAGATAGGTACAGATGTAAAAATTATCAATAACTATCATCCCTCTGGTTCCATAAACAAAAGAATAAAAGAGAGAACATAATATTTTAAGCTTCTCTAGCATCTGTTTATGATGGCATTTGAATAATGCAGATGTATGAGAAATACCAAAAGTTGGTATTTCATTATACATGACCAAGCAGCTCATGTCATCGGCTAGGCCAGTGAGGTGCAGGAGTAAGAACAGAGGCACAAACAAAAAATTCCAAGTCAACTGCAGTATCGTGTGTGGTTTCTCAAGCCATTTTTACAAACTACACTTAGGTGACATTTCTGGAACAGTCCCCTCTCTTTCAACCTGAAAGGATTTTGATATTTTGTCTAATTGAAAGGAGGAAGAAATGATTTTGTTGGTTTTTTGTTTGTTTTAAATGCAATTTTAGTTTCTGTTGAAGTGTGGCTTTGATTGAACTGACATTAAAAGAGGGACCATAGAACCCTGCTTGCTCATGCAAAACTCAGCCATTTCAAACCAGAGAAAGATTTAAGGGAGACCCAAATGCTTTAAATTATTAGGCAGGGAGAAGGTTAGCATTTTTCTCAGTTGAACTTTTTATTTTATTAAACCCAGACACTCTGATCACTTTTGCTATTCTCTGACAATGTAAGAAGAGCTATTATTTTTCAGGCTCTGCCTCCATATCTGCCCTTTCCTCCAATTCAGATGACTGGGGAGGCTGGTAAATGAGATGATGACAAAGCTGTTTCACCCATCTTTCCAGTTTTGAGATATTCCTAAAAGAGGAGGAAATTTCAGATTTGTTCTGGCTGTTTTAAGGATAATTTAGAAGCCAGAGAATTCTGTCACTTTCATCTCCACATTTCATGAAAGACATTTCCTTTCTTTTAAGGAAATCAGCAGGTCCATTTACAGTATTTCTTCCAATAACAATTCCAGCACACAGTAAATAGTAACTCAGTAATTCTGACTAGCTGCTATTATAGTAGCTGAGATAGACTTATCTATGCATTTCTTCATAAGAAGCAAATCTAGACAGTTGCATTTGTGAGACTTTTCTCTTTTGTTGTTATTTGAAAAAAAAAAAAAAAAAAAAAAGCCTCCCCTTCCTAAAAGCCTTTACCTTTACAAAGCATCAGTTTTGTTTATTGAACCTAAATAAAAGCATCCCACTGAAAAAGAGGACATTAACAGTAAAATTTGGTTTTGTGTCTCTTCTTCAGTATCCGTATAACAGAGAAGTATCACTGCAGTGAACTCCTTATCTGAAGAGCTTGATTGTCAGCTGTGTACCTACTTTATGTATTAAATGATTGCTTTTCCTGTGTTGTCCCCTTTCTGCCCTCACTGCCCATTAGAGGCATTTGCACTGATATGTTAATCTAATATTCTATTAAGATTTTTCCAGTTATGAAGCAACAATTGAACAAGCAGTTCTTTCTAGGTTTTTCTCATGGACTTCACTTAGTGTCTCTCATACATCATAAATAGGGAATATTTTAATAGATGGTTGTTCCTCTACCTCCACCCGAAGATAACTAAGGTAACAAAAGACAAATTGAGCTACAATATGAGTCAGTTAAAGTAAGTATTTTGATAATCCTTAAACAAGGCACAATCTTGTTACTGTAGCAAGCCCACAAAACTGAATTTAGTCTGTTGTGTACATGGTAGATAAAATCAGAAAAATAAGTTGGGTTTATGCCAAGTAGTTTCAAAAACGTCTTTAGTATTACAGTTTTTCTTGGGCTATTCTAAATGGCAATAAATGGTGAATTTATGTAATAGACAATTTGCCCCTGTTAAACCAAGCAGAGCTGTACTTCTGGAATCTGGTTCAACGGTACCAGATCTAGCTCTCCATGTTATATCCTGCCCATGCACTTGTATGACAAATGTGCATAGCGTTCCATATACAGTTGCAAACAAATTATTTCAGTTTCCCAATTCCTGGGGATCTTTTTCATTTTGGCTTGTTTTAACCTTCTATAATATTTCTTCCTTTGCTAGTTTTACCTACTTTGTTAGTAGAGAAACTTCTGTTTTACTTGTAAGAACTGTTTTATTTGTAAGAACTTCAGTTAACTTCTTTGATACTTGTTTAAGCATCCCATGTAACTTATCAGTGATGTGGGCCCCAGCTGTTGTGCAGCATTTGCACCTACGGAAGAAGGAGGTATATCTTTTCAGTGGATGCTGCCTCTGTGCAGCAGGTCTTTTTCTAGACAGTAATAAAGGTTGATGTACACCAACATTTATCATGAGTAAGCTGCTTCTTATTATGCTAAGAATCAGTCATGCAGTTTCCACTTACACTAACTGTAACTACAAGGATCTTTTTTGCCACATTTGCTACTGAAAGCATAATGCTTAAAATTTAATAATTTCTTGGAAAAGCCCTTGTGGATGTGATAGATGTCCTATAGCACATCATAGAAAATTACATTCTGTCTCATGGAGTACTATGAAAACTTCTACAATACACTTTTATATAAGTCATAGGCTATTATACCCATTTCTGTAGAGTCATATTACATACCTATGGAGATTTTTTTCAGACATGGTGAGTTTTAAGGAACATTTCAAAAACGAGCATTTAAAAGATTAGCTGTGATTATGTTGCATGGGCTACATGAAGATTTACTGTGCATTGGTTACCTCCCATCCAGTTCTTGTGGATCCAGTAATTTGGGAACATACACTAAGGGAATGTGGTTTATGAAACACTTCAGGTGCAATAAACTGCTCTGCAATGGCTACACAAGCTCACTGTGCACTAATTCACCTCTATAAACAGCATCTAAGATTTTCACCCTTTTCTGCAGTATATGTTTAATCCTGAGAGGGATTTCATTTTAAGTATTTCACTGTGTATCCCTGTGTTATCTCTTCATTTCTGAGACAGGAAGCAACCAAACATTTGCATTATAGTTAGCTCATATTAAGAATACTTACTAATTGCTACTGTTTGAATGTTTATTATATATCAGGTTTCTTCTGAAATACTGTTATGGTCAATTCACTGGAAGAGGCGCTTGTGATGATTTAGTCACAGCAATGGCCAGATGCCATATTCTGAGGCACGCTTCCATACAATTCAGAGAGCAGTGATAATTACGGCCATAACTCAGTGAAAAAATATAAACAGTGTCGTCTGTCTCCTTCAGCAGAACCATTTAAATTGGTGAAACTACGTAGCTGCTAAGCCCACACTTTGGGACATCTCTTTGTAGTTGGTTGCACCTGCATAGCCATAACAGTTTATGGCTATCTCTGCATAAGAGCCTATTCACCTCCACAGACTACCTTTTTTAAAAGATTGAAGACTACTGTCTTCACCTTGTTCAAGCCTGGGGAAAGATGGCATTGGTACCCATGTCACACATGACAAGGGATAAAAGTAAAAAAGAAGTAATCCCCTGAATAAACTACATTTGCCCTGGGATTTCTGTTTTAATAACTTAGCATTTCCAATCATTCTTGAACAAAGAATTTAGGCAGTCCTCTATTATTCTGAGATGATCCCTATAAACACGTATAGAATCAACTACTTTTACTGGTATTAGTATTTGCCAAGTGGTCTTGTTTATACGGACCATGGTTGCAAATGTTTTTATATCTTTGAGTGTTATAATTTTTCATGATGCATATCTAGTTTTCTTGATTCAGAACAAGATACTGGCTGGTGGCTGCCTGGGCAATGAATGACTGGGACAACTGATTCAAAGGTAAAGATGGCTGGGAGCAACTATAACAGAATAAATGAGGCCTGCCTACCTCAGATTTATTTATTAATTTATTCAACTTTTCCATGTATCCAAGTCACTCTTAATCTACTTGGCCAGTACTTTGACACAGTACTTTTTAACAGGCTCAGACTTTATCCATTATTTTTGCTACTTTAGAGTGAGACTCCATTCCACTGGTATGATGAAATAAAAGAATTTTTCCCCCATGTTTTTAAAAATGTTTAAAAAATAAGTTTGATATGTTTAAGTAACAGAATGTGGTTTGTAGATACTGTAGCTCTCAGTCCATATTCTTCATTTTTATGTATATAGACTAAAACAGAAGAGAAACCTTGCTGCAGTTAATCTTTGCCATTAGTAGACATGCTAAGGAGTATGCGTGTATGAGAAGAGTGCCTATATTTGAGGTACACTGTGACTTTCTGATATTGAAAAACCCCCAAACAAATAGAAAAAAGCCCTCCTACATACTGCTTTTCTTTATTGTCCTTGAACATCTGCCTTCTGTAAAATTAAATGGGTACAGATCCCATTTTTTCCTTTGCTCTGGTAAATGGGTATCCAATTAAGATCTCACTGAGTCAATTAAAAAAATAAGGAAGCCATTTTGAGAAAATTTATATGGAATAGATCCATTTTTCTCTTCCTCAAGTAAATAACCAAATAGGTTTATTATGTAGGGTATGTGAAAGAGCTTTGTTTAAAGATATGAAAAATAAGATCTTGGCTTTAAAATCACAGAATATTGTGTAAAAGGACAATTTTAAGTTGAGAAACTAAGAATTTTGAGAAAACAAGTCTCAAATGTAAAATTTTAAATATCACTTGATCTTTCTAAATTCACTAATTTTTATGGACTAATGTGTTAGATGTATTTTTTGTCTTAGTGTGCTTGCAGTTAGAATGTTTATTCTTTCCGTTTTCATCTTCTGTGGTAACAACATAGATTCTTGACTTTTCAAATCTACTTAAAATGTTGTATAACTGACATAGGGGGGGATCCCAAAGTTTCTTCAACTGCAAGGGCACACATCAAATCTGTCATAGGTCTGCATTAGTAGAAGGAAGGATGCTTACCCAAGAGAAGAACATGGCTGGGCTCCTATAAAACAGTCTATGACTTCGGAGTTGGAGCCATGTAAAGTAAGTTATAGCACACAAATACAATGATGAACTAAGCTTTTTGTCTGCGAACCTACATGACTGAAGATAGCATTATTATTTTTAACAACAGTAACTTCCAACTTCAAAGTTCTACAAGTTAACACCCACTGGTGTCATCCCCAAATTATCTTAAATAACAAAAGTATTTGATTTTAATATTTCAGTTTTTCTTGACACGTTCCCGTCTTATCCACACATGCTTGTGAGCTTTCTTCCTGTCTTATAAATATGAATACATAAAACCTGAAAATAGTTCTAATAGTAATTCTACTACCATTGTTGTGTGGGCAAAACATAAGGAAGTGATAGTAAAATATAATTTACTAAGATATTTTTTACTTTCTAACATAAATAAAAATGACCACATTATGGCCAAAACATTTCTGAAACCATTCTCTAACATGAAGCAAAAATTTATGAATCATTTGTCATAATTTTAAAATTAGGCCATATGCAGCATGACATTTCTCCAGTTACTCTGAAGTAAATCTGGAATGATGTCAAAAGTCAGTCCTTTGGTGTTTATAAACGGTTGCCATAGTGCCATATGCATCTCACTCAAGCATTTTCCCATCAGTGTAAAAAAAGGCTAGCAGTGATTCAAAGGCTATCTTTTCATCGTTATTGGCAAGACCTGGATATTTAAGTAATTCAGTAAATCTGTAGACCGCTTTCAGGGTACATGGCTGCTAGCCTTTTTGTGCTAGTTAAGATGTGTATGCTGAAAGTGCTTCCTCTCCTAAAGCACCTCTGTGCTCCTATGCCATTGATACAAAGAAGTCAGTTTGTGGAGAAAGATGTTTATTCTCCTGAGCAGTCATCACTCTTGTTTGTATTTTTTCTGCATTTGATAAGATAACTGGCCCTTTCTTATGTTTCTTCTTCTTTCTAGCACGTAAAAGTCTCCAGTTAGAACAATGTTTTATGCTCCTATAATGGCTATGCAGAAGATATTTGTCTAATTCTGTGTTTCTCAAATACAATTAGCACTTCTATTTACTATTAAATATTCATAGATCTGACCTCAGCCAACCAGTAGCTCTTAATTAACACAGAGATTGATAACAGTTCTTAGTTCGGAAAGCTGATGGCTTTTTTCCGGTTTTGCAAGAGTGATATAGGTACACCCGATGTGTACCTGTACCATGCAATGTCAGGAACAGAGCTGTAAATCCCATCGGGTTTTGTTTTGGTTTGGGTTTTTTTTATAAGATCATAATTTTGTTTTGCTCAAGTATTTCTTCCATGAAACAGAGAAAGAAAACAACATTCTATAAATGTTCTTAATACATAAGCTTTCATAAGAGAGAAAAATTGCTCTGAGTGACACATAATTGGCATGAAGTGGTTTTGGCCATTGTTTGCCAGAACACTCCTTGCCATCAAAGTTACTTGATTAGCATATATTGAAATATCTACTGTTTAAATGTTAATTTCCTGGACCTGAAGTCTAGTTTTATATCATAAAATGTAGTAAGTAGCAATAAATCTAGAGAACACAGTGATCCTGACAAATTCCTGAAAATGTGTGTGAGATTTCATTTTCTATGGCACAGAGAAGTTGAACTGTAAGCCAGGAAATCTTAAAGGGTTGGGAACCATCTTCTACTCGTTCATAATAAAATGTGCTTACTGAGACTGCTTTCCATGTTACTGAGAGGTTTTAGAATATATTTTCTCTCTCGCTATGACTGTATTGAGTTAGGAACATGGACTGAGGAAGCAGTGTGGGTTAGGGGGCTGAGAAGAGCGTATTTTAATTTTCCAACCTAGGAGTCTCAGCTTGCAAAGGTGTCCTATGATTTTTTTTAATCTTATATATTTGCTGGTTGATTGGGGGTTTTTTGGGTTGTGGAACTTGAAGCTGCTAATTGATTGAGTAGGAATCAACAAAATAGTTCCTGGCTATATCCTGTGTTTTCAGCACCAAAAGAAAACGGTCTATAGTTTTGGGCTCAATGAAAATGTAGTCCTAATTTTCTGGAAATTTATTGATGCACATAAGGTAGAATTCATTTAACCTTCTCCCAGATGACATACAAAATTCTGGTAAAATATTATAATTCTGGTGTTAAACTTCCAATACTTAAGTTATTTTGTTAGGACTGGAAACAGCAGAGGACAAGGAAAAAACATCCTTGGTTTCTTTCTGAAATATTTTTGAGCAATTTTGAGACGGAGCTATTTACAATATTTTACTTATATAGGAGGAGATCGGGAACTCTGACTATTCTAACAAAAAGCTCCCTAGGCCAATCAGTAGTGAAACCAAATAACTAATTAGTTAGATAGTAAGAGTTACATGATGATCATGCATTCAGGGTTGTACAAAGATGTAAAGGGAGTCATGGAATAAGGAGCTTTCATTTAATAAGGATGCAGTGGAAGATTTCAAGAAGACATTGTTAATTTTGCTCTGGTTTTAGTAGGTATTTTTAGTTAGCATTAATATTGTTTAGCAGTTGTAAACAGAGGGAGATAAGAGCAAGCAAACTAAATTTGTGAGATAAAGTGCTTTTCTGAAACTGGCAGACAGTGTGTGTTAAAGAAAAAAGTTCTCATTATATGTAGTGAATATATATGCATTATCTGAGATTTGCAAAGGATTTAGATTCTCTAGGTCAGTTAGGACACTGCAGGAAAAAAATGCTCTATTTATATTAAAATTATGGTAAGCCAGTTCCCTTCAATAAATAAAGAAACAGAGGAAAGAGATTTTTATCAAAGAAGCCTTGTATCATCAATATCCTAATGGAGACCTCTGCTTTATTAATAAACTAATTTGTATCCGTACTGTATTTCCAACCTCACCATCACTCAGATCCACTTAAACTAGCTTTTTGTATCACATGAGAATTTCCCCATCGAACATTTACTTGAGCTGAAAACCAGAGTAAAACAGATCTGTTTGCATCAATGATTTTCACATTAATATCATTATATAAACTAACAGAGAATACGAACTGAGCATGTAGGGGTTTTTCATTCTTTTCAAGCCTTTTCAATTCTATAACAAAAATGTATTTTTAGTTTTCATTTATTGTACTAAGGTAAAGATCTGTAAATTAAGAAAAAAACCCCTATGTTCTTCCCTTTTCTGACCTTATTCTTTTGACGTCTTCTCTTCTAGTCTTCTCACACCTTCAAATGTAAATATTTTGCAATTTTTAAAGGAACTACAGTATTACTTTTTGATAGAAAAGGGGAACAATATAGTTGAGAGGAAATTTCATTCTTTTTTGATGTTTCTTAGAATCATAAGAAAAACGTATGAAACCGATGAATCACTACGGAACCACAGATGTGTTAAATACATATATATATACAGATGCATATGCACATATATATATACATGCATATACATACGTATAAAAACCACTCTGTATATCCTCTTTGCTATGAATGATATAAATAGATATTAAAGGGATGTACACTACAGATAGAAACCTAAACACAAAGGCGGTATGTGTTGAGATGCTCTATTATTTACATAATAGTCCCTCTACTTGACAAGTGTCCCAGTAAGGAAATTATAGTAGAAGAAAGTGTTACTTTTACATTGCAGTTTTTCAAATTGTAATCAATCAAGGGAATATTGGATTACTTATTCACAGCATATAAACGCAATCTCTAGAATTTAAATCTCATCAGCTCATTTCTCAACCTTGACAGATGTTAAATTGAAGCTCAGCAGGGTACAGCTTGACATAAGTGTCCGGACTAAGCATATAGGCTGCTGAAATCCTTCAGGTATCTAGAAAACTCATTTTCTTCTTCTTCTCAATAACTGGGAAAGATGCTTATTGCACTTTTCCATGGCGCATATTTGACACTTCAGAAAACAAGACTGTAGCTTGTGTTTTCTTCCAAGTCTACAGCATTATTATTGTTCAGCATTTAAATCCTGCTGTTACACATAACTGTTATTCATATGCCCCATTTTGGGGGAAGCTGCTTTTCAGTTACTTTTACTATTGTATCACTAGCTCTTCTGTCTTAGTTTATGCTCCCTATGATCTCTTTAAAGTGGTAAATTCCACCATGTTTTATTCTTTACCAAGCAGCAGCAGAAGTCTAAGCCTTGATTCTTGGTAACGTTAATGGTCCTCTGTAGAACTGAGTATTATAGTGTGCTTTAGGTCACTTTGATGCATAGATGATATTACAGACCAAATGCACTGCTTTGGGAGGCTTTTACATTGATAGATGTCTGTATGACATCATTTTGCACTTGATAGCTTAGATATATGCATGAGCTAATAGTGTAGGACTAGGATTTGTAAACCTGTGAAGTTTTAATTGTACTTCTGACACTGACATGCTTTTGCATCAAGTAAGCCATCTCAGAATTCTCTATTTTGAAATAGTGAAGATATTTAACCTAATGCAAATATCTTTTATATAGCATCATTAACAATTAATGTTGTAGGCTTTATCATGGCATTGTTCTTTAGTTCATGAATGAAGTTTGAATAAGATCATATTTATTTCTTCTGGGTTTTGAGAGGAGTGAACTGACTCAAGGTTTCCCTTTGGTGTTTAGTCCTTTTTCAAAAACAATGTTGTCAAGTTAGGAGAACCTGCATATTGAAATATTGTCTTGAATTATTTAAAAAAATTACTTTTTGTATTCTTTCCTTAGATGATAAAAATATATGTGCAAAATATTGCATCTCTGTAAAGAAATGTCTTTTCCATTCAAAGGATCAGGAACAATTTTTACAGTTGATGAATCGGTGGATGAGATATAATTCATTTAACCCCTCCTTCCTCTCTATTCACTGTCTTGTATAACTGTCTTTGTCACACACATACGCATGTGTGCAAACTGATGTATGCTTCACAGAACTTTAATATTTATAATTTGATATATCAGTGCAGATAAGTCTTTCTAGCACAGGGGGGAGAACACTGTAAATATATACATTTTTATATAGAGATGTATATATGTACTTTCATTAGGTTCTGTTGTAATTGTGTAGCATACAAGAAATCTGGATTTCATTTTAGCTATTAAAAATCTGTTAACATATGACCTGTTATATCTATCGTATCCAGGACTCTATTGTATCCAGGACATGGAAACTGCTTTTTAAGACTCAACATGATATCTCTGGGGTGGTTGTTTTTTTCCCTTTTTTTATTTTTTATAATGTTGCTTACCTCCAACTGTCTGCAGGTTCATTTTTTTTCCCTCTGGATTTCAACTTTCTCTTGGCCAACCCATGGTTTACTTCTTGGTAGAAGGTGTGGTAAAAAGGAAATATCTAAATCCCGATATATGAGGTTAAACAATGATTTGCTCTCTGATTCCTAAAATGGTTTTCTCAAAGCACCTAAAGTACATGTGTTTCTCTACTTGAAAATTCAGTGGCTGTAATATGAATCAATTCTAGAAAGAAATTCAGTGTCGTGGTGTATTTTCAAAATCCCTTTGAAGCTGTATGATTAGCAGAGTTGATTTTTCTCTCCTCACTATCTCTGTGCATGCGTTTCATCTTCTTTCTTGGCTATTGTGGTAAATAATAGCCCAAACAGTAGGTGGTAACGTCATTGTTCCGACACTAAGCGATGGAAAGGTCTTCAAGTCAAGACTTCACTTTCCCAATAGATGTCTTTCAATCTTTTTTAATTAACTATTTTGATTTACTTTTTTAATAACAAACCTTCCGTCTTAGATGTGTCTGTCTGACCAGCTGTTTTACTGAGAGGCTGCCATATAAAATAATAGGTCTAGGGGCAACCAGTCCCCGGGAACTCTCAGTTCTTGAGCTCTGAGTAGGTGTCTGCCTAGAAGGGCTCTTATTTTCACAGTGTTTCCTTTGGGGCAGAAGAAATACGTATACATGCAGAGGAAAGAATTAACTCTCCAGTGCATTCTAGAGAGTAATTACCTATTCTGTGCTACATTATATGACATCTTTGAGAGTATCTTTTAAATGGGGATGGAGCTGTACCTCTAAATGCCCTGTCCTTCAAACCTTTTTGGCCATAGGGACAGCTGAGGACCGTGGCAAAGGCTCCCCTTCCACTGCACTCAGAAGCAGCAGCGGTGGCTGCTCGCACTCACACAAGGCAATGTCTTGACACCGGCACCAGTGCTGGTTGGGTATGTGGGACATAGAGGAAACACAGGACCTGTACTCAGGGCACAGAAGTTAAGTGGTACAGGAGGAAGCTCTGACCACCCCAAGACAGATACCACTGTAGTACATCCTCTGACGCAGTAGGAAATTCCAGAAACACTCCTTCTTCCTGTCCTGCCTTTGTAATTAGTGAAGCGTGTCTTGAGCAGCAGAGGCTGAATCTTCATGTTGATGTGCTTGCTAGGTTCCACTTCTCATGCAGTCAAATAATTTGCTGCAGGCAGTTCCTAGGGAACTGCTGGGCACAAGGATTCGCTACAGGATGCTCCAATCTCAATATTGTGGGGCACTTAATTCAGACATTGTTTCAAAACTCATTTGGCAGGCAACACACCAAAGGAATGCGTGCAAAGGAAACACCTTCCCATCACACTGTGTGGTTAAATCTTGGGGTTTAGATGCTGCCGGTGTCTGAGTTTATGCAACAAAACTCTGTGTTGGGCATCTCCAAACCTTACCATGAACTGACATGTTCAGTGTTTTCAACTGTGTAAATACTTCTGAAAGGAGGACAAAATCCATGGCTTCTCAATGATTGTGTCCCGTTCCCAGATTTAGAAACATTCAGTACGGGGCTGCTTTGTGTATAGCCTTGGAGGGGAACTGCAGAAGCAATCAGAATGAGGCAGAGCTTCCTTGGTGTTGAAGGAGCCTTTATAGATGTATTACAAAAGGGACTAGACTACCAAATGTGAATTGTTCCTTCTGTGGTATGTTCATGTATCTGTTTAGGTACCTATACAGCTATACAGCTCTGTGTGCCTATGTCCTTGATGACAGCTTTATCCCAAATAACTGCATTGTATTACCCGTAGAGATTTTTGGCTCTAGATACATCAACAACTTTATCTAGTACTTTACTCTTCTTTATTCCTTCAGATAACATGTCTCCTTTTCCTTCACAGCAAAGCCTCAAAATTTTTATCGTTACGGTTATACACAGTTCCTCTACATCTGTGATGTGTTCTAGTTCCTTCATTATTGTGAACTCTCTCTTCTCTGATAACATGCATTAAACAAAGTCTCATACCCTGCCAGCATATGCTGTGTGCAGGAATTTCGACTTACGGGTTTTTTTTCCAACAAACCCCTCCTTTCTGTGCTCTAGTGAGAGAGAAATTTCAGAAGATAAAGAAAAAAATCTTAAACTAGAGTTTAAGACTAACAATTTTAAAAGATATCTTCTTAAAAATACCTGTTTCCAAATCACATTCTTCTATTTTTAATTCGGATACTTAGTCCATTTTACTTATGTTACTATCATAAATTGACTTGCATATGAGGTCATGATAACCACAGGGAAATATTCTTCTAGGCTTGTGCAGCCATGAATAATCAATGAAAATATTGCATTAATTTATATTTAAAGTTATCATTTAATATTATCTTCTGAAATTTTATTACTCAGTCTGTTATTGCAAGTACTACACCGAATGTCTCAAGTCGACTGGCTGGCTCTTGATAAACATGTCCCTTTTATATATAGATTTATATTCATGTATCAGCATCTTATCAGTGATTCAAAGGTTCCAACACCATCTTTACATCAGTTTTCTCTCACTTCCTGAGCAATTTTTTTCTTTTTCCCCTCCAAAGTTTCTGTTTGGAGGAGTTTTTTTCGGGGTGGGGGGTGTTTGGGTTTGAAGTGGTTTGGGGGTTCTGTTGTTTGTTTTTTTTTAAACTTTCTCTAATTAGGAAAATCAGGTGCATGTTTTGGAAAGGTTCCTTGAATTATAGATATCTGAGCTATACAATGAAAGAGAATGTTCCAGGTAAAAAAGCTTTGTGTATTTGAATGGAAATCTATAACACATCTAAACTTTTCTAAACCAAACATTAATCTAAGTACTATACGAAACGTGGGGATTTTAACTGAATGGTTTGAAATGCTACCTCGATACACAGTCAGTTAATAAATATAAATAGTTGCAGAAATAGACCTTCAGAAATTTAGAAGCAAAGTTTATCTAACATGAAAATATTTCCTGGATCAGAAACTGTTGAACTGCAGGGACAAGAGGAGGGCAGTTACATAAAACAGAAGCGGTCTAATTACACTGATTAAAGAGTAATACAGGTGAAGGATTTTCAATGACTACAACAACAACAAAACCCCAACATTAATGCCTGAACAGAATATACTGTGTTGGTATTTCTGTATGAAAAAGGCCAGCAAATTTCTCTTCCCCAGATCGTTTGCTAAAATAAGGCAAGAAGGGTTCTTATGTAAATAACATAGAAAAATATATACCATGTATTAATGGACAAAGTATGGCATTCAATTTTGTCACAGCTCAGAACTGTAAACCTCTGCTGCTTCAAGTTTATTCCTTCAATTTTAGAAAACAAAAATGTTAGGGCTTTCTTTTTTTGGGGGGGAGGGGGAGGGGGTATTGTTTGTTTTTCTTAAAAATGAAGGTTCAGAAGAAGAATCATTCTTTGATTTTCATTATTGGATTAACTCATCTTCACTTTCAGTCATTGTAGAGTAGATGTTCGGAGACATGCCTGGAATGTTAAGCTGGCTTTTTGGAAAAGAGATAAAATTTTACGTATCTTTAAGGATACAGTGCCCTGGGGCAAAGCTAATTTCTTCTATTGGACAATTTATTCTTGTTAAATTTTAGTTATATTACATAGTGTGTATGCATTGAAAAGCAATTTTTTACTGTCAATTATGAGTCTTGGTTATTTCAGTACATGTAGTAAAATATTTTTAAGAAATTATTCAAAACTTAGAATTGGAAAGGAGAGTTATTGTCTCAGAAAATTATCCTATCTCACTGTTATACTCTCACTGACTGATGCAGGGTATTATACTGGGAGCATGTTCTTTACCACTGCAGAACTTTTCTGCAGACAGCTCGGAGATTGTCTATATCACTAAATAAAGCAGAATAAGGTATGTGTACACGTTAATTTCTTGTCGTTTGCATGTAAATAGACCAAAATATTTCAGAAGTATATATCTACCCTCATTATAATAGTCACTATACTATTATATTTATTAAAGAGATCTCCAGTATTTTAAATATACACAATATTTGGCAGCCTGTGTGTTGCAGGAAGTGCTGAGAAAACAGGAAATGTTTAGGCGAACTAGATTAACTCAAATCTCATCCAGGTAAAAATGAGGACTAGGCTCAGTGACTTAGTCCATACTTTAATAAATCAGCAGTTGTAAAACATTATCTTTTTAAAGCATTAGTGCTAAAATGCTGGGTAATTAGAAGAATTAGTTCTACAGAGCAATTTGGTTTCTGACATGTCAGATCACTGTACAGTATGACAAAAAAAAGTCCAATTTTTGGAATTTATACTTAGGCATCCCAATGGATGAAAAGTTAATAAAAAACATGTAAGGAATGAAATGGCTAAAAAGGGAGGTTAAATGTTTCTTGACTTCTTAGAGAAATTAGTTGAAGTAGTGTGGTCAATAATTTACAATGCTATTGAGATCCATACTAGAATCACATAAGTAGTTTTGATGCCCACACTCAAAACCAACATTGGAAGAAAGAGAAAAGCATCGGAAAAAAAAAAAAATCTAGAAATCTTTACTACAATTAGTGTTTTGGCTAATTTAGCTTATTAAGGTCAAGTTTAGGAAGCAATGTTACCATCACATATTATTTACATCAGAATACAATCTTTGTCAGACAGAAGTGGTTTTTATCCAGGCAAAGACATATGTGAATCTGTTCCTCAGAATCTGATGCTGAATACATTCAGAAAGAAAATGGTGCAAGTTTTAATAGTAATATTACAGTTTAATTTTAATAAACAAATAGAATAATTTAAAAGGACGAGTAACTTGCTCAATAAGTGGATAAGAGATCATAAATGAAAGTTAAATATCTTTCTCAACATATGTTTTATTTTAGATATACAACCTTATTGCAAGACATACTGCGCAATGGACCACATTAGCTAAAACTTTTAAATACTTGTTTATAGTTCTTCCTTGAAATCCTATGGAATTATTAATCTTGCTCTACTATCCAACCCTTAATATATTTAGTGTAATATTTTGCTTTTAAATACAGCAATGTTATATATCAACACAGAATGAAAAGTATGGAAGACAGAACCAAAATTATTTTGTATCATGGTTGATGCCATTAAATGTTAAAGGTGGATCTGCTTTACCCTGGGAAGGTCTGCCTAGGAGTTTCAGTGCTGTTAATTGACAGAGTACAGATTTTCTAAGTTTTCTAAAATTTATTGTTACTCTTAAAGATATGCCATTAACAGATCTATGTTTAGTGAAAAACATGTTGGCCAGATACCTCAATCCTGTGAAAATTATTTTCACTGTAACGTGCTGACATCTAATAACTGCATAAAAGCAAAACTGAACACGTATATCCAATATTTTTCTTATAGATCACAGTAGTTATTAATTTGTTCTAAGCATTCAAATTTTTTGTTATCATACTGATATTTAGCTCATTAGGTATCTCTGTTGGACAGAGAATTCTCTGTTGGACAGAGAAATTTTGCCACATGGCAAAAAGGACATTTTATTCCTAGTCATTAGTTTTCCCAGATTTTCCACAAAATTAAAAGTCATTTACAAGAATATTATCATCTTTGTGGGAAAATGTGGATAGTTAATGGCATTGTTTTCTGAACTAATCAGTTGCAGTATTGTTATAGAATAATTCTCATGTTACTTCAAAATATATTAATATTTACATTTAATTCATATTTATATTTATTAGAAGAACAAATGGGTAGGCAGATGAATGTGTATTAGTGTCACAAAAATCCATCTTTTTTTTCTTTATTTAGGAACATCACCTAGAAGTAACTGTAATGGAGATTCAGTTCAATCTAGCACATCATCCATTTTCAGTATCCTGAGATACAAACTTTAGTCTCCAGTAACACTTTTAAGGTTAATCAAGTGATATGTCTTATAAGGTGTTCTAAATGTATATGGTAGATTTATTTTCTGTTGTTTTCACTTTATTATAATATCCTAGCAAGACACTTTGTTCAGAAGAAAATGTTCTTGCACTGTTGTAGATGAACCATATTCATTAAATATTTTTACATTTAAAATACTAAACCAGTGTGTTTCTAGCTGAGAGGTCCAAAACCTTGCAAACAGCTTTATATCTGACTATAGGTTTCCTTCTTCTGAGAACATATCATGAATATGAAAATAGATGCAGACAGGACTGAAGGGACTGTACTCCTAAAGTTTTTCCTTTTTTTTCTTTGGGATTTTTTTTCTCTCTTTGGTTTTGGCCAGCTAATAATACAGCCCTGTAACAACGTCTTTCCATTTTAAGTAATAGTAGCTTATGATATACAGTGTACTTTTGAAAACAGAAATCATGTTAGTGTACAATAAGAATATGAAGAAGTTCCCAATAAAAGATTTTATTGGGAAATGTTAGTTTGATGAACCCTAAATGCTTCATCACAGGCACAGAGTTGAGATATTTTCCAGTCTGTATCTTTGGAACGAAGTACTGACTCAATGCCTAGGCCCTGGAAATATCCTATCTCTGTTTTTAAAAATACTTTTTCTCTGAATTTCCATTCAGAAGAAGTTTGGATGTGCTGACTTGGGACAGCTTAAAACTATTGTGCTGGTTTGGGCTGGTGCAGAGTGAATTTTCTTCATAGTAACTAGTATGGGGCTATGTTCTGGATTTGTGCTGGAAACTGTGTTGATATTGCAGGGATGTTTTAGTTACTGCTGAGCAGTGCTTACACAGAGTCAAGGCCTTTTCCACCCCACAAGCAAGTGGTCTGGGGGTACACAAGAAGCTGGGAGGGGACACAGCTCGGACAGCTGACCCCAACTGACCAAAGGGATATCCCATACCATATGACATCGTGGTCAGCATATAAATCTGTGAGAAGGAGGAGGAAGGGGTCGTGGAAATATTCAGGGTGGTGGCGTTTGTCTTCCTAAGTAATCATTACGCATGATGGAGCCCTGCTTTCCTGGAGAGGGCTGAGCACCTGCCTGCTGATGGCAAATGGTGAATGAATTCCTTGTTTGGCTTTGCTTGCACACGCAGCTTTTGCTTTACCTATTAAACTGTCTTTATCTCAACCCACAAGTTTTCTCACTTGTACTTTTCCAGTTGTCTTCCCCATCCCACTGTGAGGGGAGTGAGCGAGCAGCTGTATGCATCTTAGTTGCTGACTTGTGTTAAACCACGACAACTATATAAATGTATACATATAGCTTATCACTGCCATAAATATAGTACTTTAGGTCACATTTATTTATAGCAGCAATTTTGTTGTTAGTTCAGTAGCAAGGTGGTAGATTCACTGAGTTGGGCTCCTGTATATTTCAGGTAAGTATTTGCAACTATGCCTTCCCCTGCCCCAGATTTGGAACAGTAACTTCGGGCTCTATGCGCATTAACAATTAGAAACATTAAGCATCTCAAATTGCTTGCTACTTTTTTTGAGTTAGCTGTTTTACCAACAAAACTTTTTTCCTGTCAATAAGTAAGAATTTTTGATCAGAAGAACAGCAGTTCTCAAATTCACAGTATCATTTTAAACAGTCATACATGGGCTTGTCAAGGAAGGGCAGAAAAGCAGGAGATGAAAAAAGAGAAGTAGAGACATCCTTGTCATCAGTGCTTTAGTAGTCAAATAGATCAGCCTCCCCGAATAACTGCACTCTTGAATTATTAAAGCATCTTCTCACTTTCCTTCAGGAGTAGATGAGAGACTTAGTCTAAAAAGAGATATTACATTTGAAGTGATAATTCTTAATGTCTTTTGTTCAATACATTATTACGATTTAGTGATATTCATTCTTTCTACTGTAGCATGTTACCTTGCTTAAACTATACAGCAGGAAAATTGTCTAATTTTAAAAAATGTTTGAATTTCCAAACATCTCTGATTTCAGTGGTCTTCATGTCTGCCCAGGAGATTTGTCTCCCTAGATTTCCCCTATACTTAGAGGAGTGAAAAGCCCTTACCAGAGGGTGATTTGTGATCCATCAGATGTGTTTTATAAATGTGAAATGTGCCCTGAGGATGGACGTATAACAATAGAAGGGAAGGTAATGAAAAAATTCTTTAACATAGGATTGGTTACATATGTCAGAACTAGAGGATTGCTTCCACGCTTTTCTTAGTGAACATGCATATCGGATTTAAATGAGGATCACAGGAAAGAAAAAAAACAAAACAAAAAAAAAAACAAAAAACCAACTAGAAAAAATATCTGCTAAAACCTGAATTTGTATATTTAAAACATAGCCAGTCAGGTACATTGCAGAATAAGTGCAAATATGAAGTCTCTCTTTTTCATATATTTATTAGTAACATTTGTCTTAACAAATATTTTCTACAATTTTCTTCTTTTTTTAGACTTTGAAAACAAAATTTTCTTAAAATGCATGAAAAACATGCATGTCATCATCTAATCTCATAGGTTATGATATACATATATTACTTAATGCTGTATAAAATGTTTGTGAAAGTTCTGGATTCCCTAATAGTAGTTTTGTGCACTAGCAATAACATTACTTCCATATCCTTCTTGTCACCATATGTGAGCAGGCTTAACCTTCAGATCTGATTTTTAAAAGCATGCTGTGTAACACTCTGCATGAAAATCCATAATCACACAATTGATATGAAGGCTATTGTGAGTGTTCAACACAATTTTGATCTGAGAAAAGCTGTGGCAAGATAGGCACAATTTAATGGACTTTTAAAAGTATTTTTTTCAAATGTCTATTTGAATGAAGATCTTCCCCCAAAGGTCACATTTAGTATTTAAATTTGCTGTATACTTTGTACAGGCCATATTGTCTGTTAAAGTTATGTTACATCATTTTGGAAATGCTTAACGTTCTGAGATAAGGACTTAACACTGAAATTTCCTTGCTTCCTCTGGTTTTATGTGAGCTGGGATCACCTTCAAGGCAAAAGATTTCTGTGGGGCTTGACTTGCGGAAAAACTAACTCCACAACTGTTAAGTTGTAAAGTAGGTATGTTTATTCAGCGCCGGGCGCATGGGGGATCGCTCCTCCACAAGCATGCGCACCCCTTGCAGCTCTCGTCCTGCTTATATATTACAAAATAATGCATATTCATAGAATGCTTATACATAAACATAATATTTCCCTGCCTCCCCTCGCTTCTCATGGTAATTAGGTCTCCTCCTCTTGGGTCTGCGCGTTGAGCTCCTTTGGTGGTCGCAAATTCCTGGGCGAGGGTCGTACAGATGAAGTATCTCCTCTTCCTCGCTGATGAACTTTTTACCTTATTCTTCTGCGCAGCCTCAGTTGTTCCCTAACTCCTAGCTAAACCACAAGGCCAATTAGTGTTAGGATTTGAGGTGATCTATTGCTGTTCTGTACTACTTCAAGGACAATAGGAAGCTTCTGTTTGAACCAGAAGATAATATCTTAGCAACAGTCAGCCCCTGGTATGTCTTCACGTATAGCCCCCTCATCTTGGCGCAAGCTCTGCACCATCAAACTCAAATTCTTTAAATTCCCTATCTCATTCCCCCCTTTTCTTCTTACTTAGTAAATTCTTTTACTACTCAAACCATCTTACAGCTTACTTTTATAACTAAGTTGTGTTAGTCTTCACTATTCTTTTGAAACTCAGGTTATATTTTATCTGTTATGTGCATTTGCTGTCTTGATGTTTTGCCCTGTATCATTCCTTGCTTTGTTCAGTTAATCCAACATGTTGTATCTAGCATGCAGTTTACATCTACTGCTTCACCTGATGGCGTAAAACAGATTCGTGCTGTTTGCCAATCAAAGTCTACTGCTGTATTAATCATTTAAACTTTATATACACATGTATCCTTGTTTATATTTAGGATAGGTGCTTTTAGGCCTAAATAACACATGCGCGTTGGGCTGGGGGCGTGGAAATTCTTTTTCTTGCTGCGTATTTGGACTTCCATTTTGGAGCTTTGGAATCTATCGCAACCATGAATATGGATTGCATTTCTGCGCTAGCTTTAATTCTTGTTTTATCAGCTATTGCCTTATTTGTTATTGTAATGTTTCTTTTTTGTCGGTGTGAATGTCAGTTCTGTAAGTTATTTTCACGTTCTTCTGCTGCTTCGCCTGAATCTCCTGAGCAGCAACCACTGCAATCCTCTGTTAATTCTCCTGCATCTCCTCCTCAACTATCGTCCTCTTCTGCCACTGTTTTCACTGCTACTATCCTTGAACCTCAACCATCGTGTTCTTTTGTTGACTTTCCGGAATCTCAAGTTTAGTTTATACGATGTTTTTGTTCTATAAAGTTAGAAATAGTAGTATTGCTTATTTGTTTTGGTTGAAAATCAAAATAGAACTTTCTAGGCTCACATGACGCATGCGCTTTGGGATTAAAAAGGGGGTGCGGAGAGCCTTTTCCCACTGCGCATGCTGATCCCGAACCCAGCAGACCAGAGCAGCCGACCGCGTGGATCTGCAGGGCCGTAATCAGTTTGTGATATCTTTTGTTATAAGAATGGATCACCTTTTGGCATTAATTTTGATTCATGTTGTCTTTTTTTCTTTACTGGCTATTATCTTACTTATCATTATTATACTTTTGTTTTGTCCTGGTAATTGTTGTTCTTGTAGAATGTCACTTCATCCCTCTACTGATTCATCGGAGCCTCAAACTTAGTTTATAAAATGCTTAGGCTTTGTAAAGTTAATTAGTTTTAAACATGTTATATTTGTTAGATAAAAATGTTTAAATATTGTTAAAATATGTGTTTGTTAGATAAAAATGTAGATAAAAATGTTTATTGTTAAAAATAGTGTTAAAAATATTGTTAAAAAAATATATACTTGTTAATCTAAAATGATTTGTAGTAAAGAATAATGTTAAAAATATATACTTGTTAGTTACAGTACTGCGCTTTTCCTAGCTTTTCTCTTTCTGTACTGTTATCTTTCACACCACCACGACGGCAGCAATGTTGAGCCATGGAGTGGTGTAGAGACTTTTGGTTTGTCTCAGCATTGCTGCCTCCAGGTATTCCACTTCCTGGCTACAGCATCGTGTTGTTGTGGAGGAGTACGTTTAGGAGGCGACAAATAGTCCCTGGCAAAACCACGACATCCGCCAAAGGCGAAAGACAACAGCAGCTTTACCAGCACCCACCGAGCTGCACCTGCACGCGAGCCAGGTGGAGGGGAAACCACGGCGAGGCTGAAGACGCCGCAGATCGGCCCCTCACCAGCACGACCACCATGGACACCTGGGCATGCGCGTATGGAGGACCATGGGGCGGCACATAGAACAACAAGCCCCGTGGAAATGGGCGGACAGATCGTGAGGATGGGGACTATAAAAGGACAGACTGCATACTCCTTAGTAGAGGGGAACCAACTTGGAGCCAGGAACGTGGAGCGTCATCGGGCCGCCAGAACATCGCTGGATCCCTGGTCGTGGTGGTGGTAATTAGTTGCGCTTCTATCGTGTTCTTGCTTAGGGATTCTGACTTTTTCATTCTTTTTCCTCTCTGTCCTATCGCTTTGATTAATCGTTATAGAGAATAAAGTTTCTAGGGTTATAAAGCATCTGACCTCATTTGTGTCTTAATCTCGCTTTTGGCTTGGTTCGTATTCGTAAAAGAACTATATGGAGAGATAGAGGCCAAGCCAAATTAGTCTCCTATAACTAATTCAGTGTTAGTAGAATCTACCCCAGTCTTTTAAAATTCGGATTATGGTATAAAGCTTCATACATAATTTGCAGGCGTTTTGTAAGTCTCCAGTTCCATATATATATAGTTACAGTAAGAATTAACAAAATTACTACAGATATCAAAAGAACTACTACTGGGTGAAGGATTGCGTTAAAAATTCCGGTTGCCGTTGGTGACCATCCAAGGAGGGTGTCCCACCAATGATGTTCTCCTACCTTTTGTACTTTCATCAAAATCTCGTGAATTTGCTCCGTATCATGTCTTACTACTATTAGCATCTCCTTCCCTTTTTGTTTTACTTCTTCTAGAATAGAAAGTAAGTCTTCGTGCTGTAGCATCTCCTTCACTCTCTCCAAATTCATTCCTATGGGGGTAGAACCTATTCTTCGATACAGAGTATATTTCGTTTCTATTACTTGGGAGCTCAGAACAGGGCTGACATAGTTAAAGTCACAACCTTCGATTTTTGTAAAATTACATACACAATGATTAGAGTGGTTTCCTATTTCCATTTCATCACCATCGACTATAAAGCTCTTACAAGAAGTGCGTAAACATATGCACCCCCCTCCTATGTATATTAGAACTGTATTGAGGTTAGGAGAGGGTTGTACTTCGAAGTTGCACTCTTTCTGGTGGGTGTCCAGGCACATATCTTGAGCCTCTATGGAGTTTCCTTCGCAGACATATCCCTGATGTCCCATGTTAGTGCACAGATCTGTGTCAATAGTCTGCCATTTATCCCCTTGTTGCCACACCCACCCTTTATGTCCTACCGGATTGATTATTACTCCCTTATGATACAATCCTATGGTAGTAATAGGGTAGATTTTATACTGTGTAGCCCTTGATATGGTCAGGACGAAGGCGATTATTTTATCATTCTTATCATCATACGTGAAATTTACCAATTTCCACCAGGATTGCAATTCTCTTTCTTGATCAAGTGCTTTATCCCAAACTATCTTCCGAATTTCCTTAGGGAGGATTCCTTCCTCCCCTTCTCTCAGAATATTGGAAATAATCGATTGTATCCACATTTGTGCTTGTATACAACTAAGAGCCAAGGATGTGTCTTTCTGTAGAGCCTCCATCCCTTCTACCACTAATGAATGGTCTTTGATGTTAACTCTCTCCCAATCAGGGAGAAGTTTTGATGTTAGCCATTGGTGAGTCCCTAAGGCTAATAAGGACGATTTTAGAGGCCGTTTTAATTGATCCAGTTCTTGAGTTGCTGTAGCCAATTTGTTCATTATTACTTCCGAATCTACACTATTCAATACCCCCAATCCTATCCCTAAAATTCCTGTCACATCCCTTTTTTGTCTTTGAACAGCCCAAGCCTTTAGCCAGGCAGCCCATCCCCTTTGAGTTGTTTCCAGATATGGAAGGCACTTTGGTTGTATGTCTGTCAGATTGACCTGCAAATGCACTTCCACCTGTTTTAGTGACCACTGGGGATTAAACAATAGGACTTGCTGACCAGTTTTCCGGATCACATGTGGACCTATTTTAAAGATTCTTGGTTTTGACTTTAGCACTTGCCCAGCAATTGCTTTTGTACCTCTTACAGACGTGACAGGTGGCAGAGTGGTTGCAGTAGACTGCATGGGGTCAATTCTGACCCTGTAGAACAATGCCTGTCCCCTTGACCCTTGTCCTAAGCATGTTACAAAAGTTATCTTGGTTAAGGTAAAGTTAAACCAACACATTGATTTCCCTTTGCACGATTCTCCAAATTTATATGGGGACCCTATCATTCTCACACCTATCATAGTGTCTTCTAACACTGGAACTAGACCGTCCTCATGATATACTTGACAACCCACTGTTATTTCATCCCCCGTTTTTCCTTCTAATTGTTCGATTTCATCCTTATCGTCCCTTCTCCACTGGTCCCCTTGGTATACCTTATTGTTGTTAACAACCACCATGGCTAGTTTTGTTCTTAAGTCCACATCCTTCATCATCATGGCATGATTTTTCTGGGCGTGATTCCAAGGCCAATCTTTGGGTTCCTGGGCACAGGCAAGAAGGATAATCCTAAAACATATTAACAGTTCCAACTCACGGTTGATCATTTTGAGGTCTTAATCCGAAAGTTTTTGTTTGAATTTGAGTTTTAATGGTCCAGTTTCTGTCACCTCCCAGCGTTGTTTAGGAGGTGATCCTAGTATGATGTATCCAAGATGTGTGTTCTTTAATTTTCACTGCAGTAAAGGTCGTAAGCAGCACCTGGAACGGCCCCTCCCATTGTGGTTCCAATGTTTTTTCTGCAAGAGACTTAACCTACACATAGTCTCCAGGCTGTATATCGTGTACCGGTCCGTCTAACCCTCTACCCCGAGTTCCGAATACATGTTTCCCAATTTTGTTAAGTTGTTTGCTTAATGCTATCATGTATGAAGTCATAGTTTCCTCTCCAATTTGCATTGATATTCCCTTTTGCACTGCGTAAGGTCTGCCATATAACATCTCAAAAGGACTCAACCCTTCTTTGGCCCTTGGTTTTGCTCGTATGCACAAGAGTGCCAATGGGAGAGCTTGGGGCCAGGTCAGGTTTGATTCCTGACCGAGTTTTACTATTTGCTGTTTAATCAAATGATTCATTTTCTCTACTTGGCCACTGGATTGGGGACGATATGGGGTGTGAAGCTGCCAATCTATGCCCAGATAGTAACTGACTTGCTGGACTACTTTGGAAACAAAGTGCGACCCCCTGTCTGAGGATATGGTTGCTGGAACCCCAAAACGTGGAATTATTTCTTGCGTTAATACTTTTGTCACTTCTCTGGCTTTAATCGTTCTGGTGGGGAACACTTCTGGCCAACCTGAAAAGGTATCTGTTAATACCAATAGGTATCGATACCCCCCTTTTCTTGGAAGTTCTGAAAAATCAATTTGCCATTGTTGTCCTGGTCCGTTCCCTTTTCCAATCTGGCCTACTTCTAGATTAGGGGTATTCTTAGGATTAGTCTGGAGGCAAAGGTCACACTGTTGAGTCACTTGCCTTACTATGGTATACAAATTTCTGGCTCTAATATTCCTAACTGAATATCGGTATAGGGCCTCTGCCCCCCAGTGTCCTTTTCTGTGTTCTTCCCTTACCAGGTGTCTGGTCAAATAAGAGGGAATTACTATCTTTTCTTGGGGAGTGACAGCCCAACCTTCTTCATTATATGATCCTTCCAGATCTGCAATAAGCTTTTTGTCTTCTTTTGTGTAAATAGGCTTACCTTCTAAAATAGTCTGTCCATCAGGGACTAAAGCACCCTCCATTTTTACCTCTCTTTTGGCTGCTTGTTTTGCCTCTCTGTCCGCCAGTTCATTTCCTCTTTCTAAGTCGGAATTCACCTTTTGGTGTGCCTTAATATGCATGATTGCCACTTTTCTTGGAAGTTGGACAGCTTCCAGTAGCCTCAGAATTTCCTTCCCATGTTTAATGTGTTTCCCTTGTGAATTTAGCAGTCCTCTTTCCTTCCAGATTGCTCCATGAGCATGAACTACCCCAAAGGCATATTTTGAGTCCGTATAAATGTTCACAGTTTTGCCTTGGGCTAATTCTAAAGCACGGGTCAGAGCGATTATCTCCGCCTTTTGTGCAGATGTACTCACAGGCAGTGGTTCTGATTCCAGTATCTCTTGGGTGGTAGTAACAGCGTACCCAGCATATCTTTTACCGCTCAGGACATAACTGCTCCCATCTGTAAACCAGTTCTCTGCATCTTCCATAGGGCTGTCCTTCAAGTCTATGCGGCTTGAATATGTTGCCTCGATGGTCTCCAGGCAGTCATGTTGCACTGGTTCTCCTGTGTCTCCACTAAGGAAAGAAGCTGGGTTGATAATGTTAGTCACTACAATCTCCACATCATCTTGTTCTACCAGTTCAGCCTGATATTTTAGGAATCTTTGGGGTGAGAGCCAATGCCCTCCTTTAATTTCCAATACTGCTGACACTGTATGAGATACTAATACAGTAATCTTCTGGCCTAATGTGAATTTTCGTGCTTCCTGTACATTTAGGATTACTGCTGCAACCGCTCGTAGGCATCCGGGCCAACCCTTAGTGGTTGTATCCAGTTGTTTGGAGAAATAGGCAACTGCCCGACGGTATGGGCCTAAGTCTTGTGCCAATATTCCCAATGCAATTCCCTGTTTCTCGTGTGAAAAGAGAAAGAATGGCTTACTTACATCTGGGAGTCCTAAAGCCGGAGCTGACATCAGGGCCTTCTTTAGTGAGTCAAAGGCCCGTATGGCCTCTTTATTCCACTGGAGGTTCTTCTGTTCAGTGACAGTTAGTGCATATAGTGGCTTAACAAGTAATCCATAGTTATAGATCCATAGCCTGCACCAACCAGTCATTCCCAGGAATGTTCGCAATTCTTTCACTGTTTGTGGTCTCGGAGTCTGACAAATTGCCTCTTTCCGAGCTTGTCCTAAGGTCCTTTTCCCAGCACTGATTTCGTAGCCCAAATAGATCACTTCACGCTGCACTACTTGGGCCTTCTTTTTAGATACCCGGTAGCCCTGAAGTCCCAGAAAATTTAAAAGGCTTACCGTCCAGGTTACGCAGGCCTCTTTCGTCTTAGTGGCAATTAGGATGTCATCTACATATTGCAGCAGCTTTCCCTCTTCAGGTGGAGTTGGGGCTTCCCATAGTTCAAGGTCTTTGGCTAGCTGGTTGCCAAATATAGTGGGGCTGTTTTTAAATCCTTGTGGCAGCACTGTCCAAGTTAACTGAGTTTTACGTCCACTCTTAGGATTTTCCCATTCAAATGCAAATATTTTCTGACTGGCTTCGAGGAGAGAGAGACAAAAGAAGGCATCCTTGAGGTCTAAAACAGTAAACCAGATTAGTTCAGGAGTTAGCTTTGTTAACAAGGTGTAAGGGTTTGCTACCACTGGGTAGAGATCTTCCGTTATTTTATTTATTGCTCTTAGATCCTGAACTATCCTGTATGACCCATCGGGTTTCCGGACAGGTAATATGGGAGTATTAAAATTAGATTCACACTCCCTTAATAATCCTATTTGCAAAAACTTGTCTATAACTGGCTGGATCCCTTCCCAATCCTCCTTCTTTAAAGGATATTGTTTAATTCTTACCGGTTGTTGTCCTTCTTTAAGGTTTACCTCTACAGGTGGAGCATTCTTCGCCCTCCCAGGGGTATCAGTGGCCCATACTCCGGGATACACTTGATCGATAATTTCCTCGCTAATTTCTCCTTCTGTGGGGACACTAGTTAAAGATAAGCTCATGATTTGTATAAATTCTTGGTTGTTTACCTCCAGAGTAATCTCTCCATGGTTAAAGTTAATGGTTGCTCCTAATTGTTCTAATAAGTCTCTCCCCAGGAGCGCTTTCGGGGAGTTCGGCATATACAGAAACTTGTGTATGCCTAACTGCTTTCCCAATTCATATTTCAAAGGTTTGCAAAAGTATGCCTTTTCACTTTGGCCAGTGGCTCCCACCACCATGATATAATCTTTCTCCAGGGGTACTAAATCCATGTTCAAAACTGAATATGTTGCTCCAGTATCCACTAAAAATTCTACTTCTTTTTGTTCTTTCCCTAGCTTTATTTTAACCAGCGGATCCGCTAGGGTAGATTCCCCGGGTCCCCGTCATTGTTCTTCTAAATTAGCTAATGTCTGCCGTTTTCGGCGGTTTCCCCTTTTTCCTGTGTTTCCCCATTTCTCTGGACACTGCCTCTTCCAATGTCCGAACTTTTTGCATATAGCACATTGATTTCTGTTAAGCGGCTGTCGCTCCGATCTCCTTTGCTCCCCTTCTTTTATTACAGCCAAGATTTTCTTGTGCCCTTTCTTGTAGTCCTCTTCCCTATTCCGAAATACCCTCCATGCCTCCTCCAATAGTGTCTCTAAGTTCCTTCCCCCAGGAGGAGGTACCTTCTGAAGTTTTCTCCTAATATCCCCTGTGGCTTGCCCTAGGAACAGAGATACCAGATGTTGTATCCCTGCCTCTGAACTCGGGTCTAAGGAAGTGTTACTGCGCATTGTATCTCTCAGCCGATCCAGGAACTCTGATGGGGACTCGGATGGACCTTGTTTAATTTCATAGAGTGTTGCCCAATTTATTGTTTTAGGGATAGCCCTTTCCATTCCCTTTGCAATCCACTCTCGGTATGCTCTTAATCTTTCCACATGTGCAGACCGATTGGGATCTCATTTCGGGTCATCATGTAAGGGGAGGAACTCCTTATAGTCCCCCCCAGTAGCTCTATAGTGATCCTCAGCCAAATTTTGTGCTGTTTTTAAAACCAGCTGTTTTTCGGTCTCAGTTAAGTGATCCAGTAGCAGCTGCATGTCTTCCCAGTCAGGGTTGTGCTGCCTTATAATGAACCGAAAATGCCTAGTCACACTCTCAGGGTCATTTCGGTAGTTTTTAGCTTTCTTTTCCCATATCTCTAAATTAGAGGTAGAAAACGGCACTTTAACCAACATAGTGCCCTGGGGTCCCACCGCCTCTCTGAGGGGTGCTTGGAGAGCTTTAGGAGTTCTTCCCCGCGTCCTGGAGGAGATTGGGCTATCTGGAGAAATGGACTGTTCCTCCGAGTCCTTGTCCTGTTCCTGGGACTGAGGAGGGGGTTTGAATAGGTCTTCCAAGCTCTGCTCTTTCGCCCTTCTAGTCTTATCTGTTCTAGTACACCTCTGTCCGATGCTGCATGACGAGCAGCACCTTTTTAGTTTTCCTTTAATTTCTCCCTTATAATCCTTTTCCAGGGCAAGCACTAAAGGGTCTTGTGGTGGGACTAATCCACAATCCCTCTGCCACTCCGGGTGATTCCGGAGGGTGAAAAACATATCTGCGTAGGACACCTCGTCCCACTTCCCCTCTCTCCGTAAAAATAACATTAATTGCAGCAGTGTATGGTAGTCTAAGGTCCCATTCAGTGGCCATTTAGCCTCCTCTTCCAGTTTGTAAAGTGGCCACCACTGATTACAATATTTAATCAGAATTTTCTTGCTTTCTGTGCTTCCCCTCCCCGCTATGTCTTTCCAGTGTGTTAATATACAATCTAATGGGCTTTTCTTTACAATTCTTCCCTGCTTATTTCCCATTATTATTTCTTCTCAAAATCCTTTCTTTCCACTTTTCCCAGCACTCTGCACACCTCGACCTCCTCTTATCAGACGCACAGTACCACTTACATCGACAATCTACGCCCTCTGCTAATACCCATGCTTGGTGAGAATTCCCTTACCGGGGGGGGGGGGCAGGAATACAAAGAAAGCAGGGGATTCTTCCACGGACCCGGGGTTATAATCGGCTGGTTGTTTCCAATCCAATGCTACCAGCTGCCCAGAAGGAGTTGTGTACAGTCCTTCTAGCAGGTATAAATCATCTCCCCGTGCCAACCATTTATTCCTTCTACACAAATAATCACTAGATTCCAACCCAAACCAACGGAGAAGGGATCCGCTTTCCCGGTTCATGCGATGTTTTCACAAAACATACAAAGACAGTGCATTACTTAAACAGATAGAAACTTTTCACTTGTTTTGCAGCGGCTGCGTCTCACTCACGCCCTGCAGGCTCTCACTCATACAGCAGCGGCTGCTCTCACTCACACCCTGCAGGCATGCAGGCACACAGACACGCAGCAGCGGCTGCTCTCACACACAAAGCCGCGGCTGCCTCTCACTCTTAAAGGGCCAGTCACACCTTCCACTCACACCACAAAATAAAACAACAACTAGGTCCGTGTAGCATATATCATAAACCATTAACAATTTGCCGTAAGTTCAAAACCAGTATATCCACAAGTAGTGCACTATACAATAACAGCCCGGAAAAATAGGGTAAGATCTTACAGGTGACGGTAATTGGTACTTACCAGTGCCCTGCCCAAATGCAAACTGCCTCTTATATACCAGTCATCGGTAGTTTGACCCAAAAGACCTTACACCTTTCCCTCGGCTTTCCAAAACCAGAACCAAATGGGTATACCCCCTCCTTGGGACTACGCTGTGCGCCAGACGTCTCTGCGCGTCTTACCAGCAGCCCGTTACCCTTTAAACATACCTTTGTCCGCGATTTAGATGGTCCTTGTCTACTCCCGCAGTGGACAGCTGGGAGCGGAGTTCCTCCGAGAAAAGCTCGGGGTGCGCACCTAGGATGTCCACCCCTCAGCAGTGTCCCGGCAGCCGAGTAGAGAGTCCCACCTGGGGTGCCAAGTTGACTTGCGGAAAAACTAACTCCACAACTGTTAAGTTGTAAAGTAGGTATGTTTATTCAGCGCCGGGCGCATGGGGGATCGCTCCTCCACAAGCATGCGCACCCCTTGCAGCTCTCGTCCTGCTTATATATTACAAAATAATGCATATTCATAGAATGCTTATACATAAGCATAATATTTCCCTGCCTCCCCTCGCTTCTCATGGTAATTAGGTCTCCTCCTCTTGCGTCTGCACGTTGAGCTCCTTTGGTGGTCGCAAATTCCTGGGCGAGGGTCGTACAGATGAAGTATCTCCTCTTCCTCGCTGATGAACTTTTTACCTTATTCTTCTGCGCAGCCTCAGTTGTTCCCTAACTCCTAGCTAAACCACAAGGCCAATTAGTGTTAGGATTTGAGGTGATCTATTGCTGTTCTGTACTACTTCAAGGACAATAGGAAGCTTCTGTTTGAGCCAGAAGATAATATCTTAGCAACAGTCAGCCCCTGGTATGTCTTCACGTATAGCCCCCTCATCTTGGCGCAAGCTCTGCACCATCAAACTCAAATTCTTTAAATTCCCTATCTCAGGCTGAACAATGGTACTATGGTACTACAGGTGTACCTGACTACTTTTATTTCAGCCAAAATAGCTCCATGGCAGTACAGGGGGGAAGGCAGACTTGCTTTGAGCAGACATTTCTCTTATATCATCTTTGAAGTAACTTTTGTAGACAGGAGCAGTGAAGCCAAGCAACAAACTGTGCTTCAAGGGTGAAAATAGTCCTGAAGACTTGGGCCAACTGCTGGCAGAATTTCACAGCATCTGAAGGCACTGTCCTAGAAATTCATGGTCTGTTCACAGAACTACAGTGTGGCATCTACATGAGAGATCTCCAGCATGACAGAACATGTGCTTCTTCTAGGTTAGTCATCACCAGCTAAAAATAAAACCTTTAGACTAATTTAAGTAAAAGATATAAACACACATCCAAATTTAAAGATGGAAGTTGTGGATAGGTTTTCTAAATTTTGATAGAGTTGGAAAGTAATTACTGAAGGAAAGCACATACTTAATTAAAGAGAATGTTTTTGTTTCACTTCCACATCTTTTGATGGAAGTCCTATAAAAAATGTTAAAACTTTTTAATTTGGAGATCTTAGCAGGCGATAATGTACTAAAAGAGTTCACCATGCTCACTGGGAATATTTGCGTGTCCTTCAAAAATGCAGCTGTTTGTGAGTTTTCTGTGCTTTTCTTTCTCTTATTTTCATGTTTTTTGTCTCTTCTTTGAGATATATATAGGATTTTTTAAAATTACATTGTCCTTTGCTTCTTACATAGATGAGCTGGCATTCACTGAGTGATGGCACCTTTGTGCTAGTCTCAGCAACAGAGTTTTAGAAAGAAAGAGAGCAAGGGAAGAGAAAGACAAACTGTTTTGATATGACTGCAATGTCCATATGAAGCGTTACACTTTTTGTTGCTGATTTACAAATTCCACTCCCGTATAGCTTTCAATTTCTTGGATTAATTTAGAGACAGTTTAGATAGAGAAGGATGCAAAGGAGACAGGGAATGCGGAACAGGAGCAGCCGATAAAATATGCCTCCCTTATGCTCTAGTAGGTGTGCATACTTGCAGAAACAAGCTAGTGTGCTCTGTTAGCAGTTGGCTTCCTGGAGTGCAGCTTGGAGTGTGCTCATATCAGGCATAGACTAAAAGAAGCAAAGAAATACCATGCTGGAACATTGAAGTCCAAAACTACATGGGGCACTGAAAGAAGAATCTTGGCAGAAACAGAGTTTGCTACAGGAACACATCCGTATTGAGTTCAATGTGGGAAAACTCATCCCACTTCTCAGTGAAACAACTTTCACATTAGGGCCAGAAAATCATGTACAAAGGCTAAAGGACGCGCAGAAATATTTAACCTGTGGATTAAGAGTACTCTGGCATAAAAGCACCCAGAATGGCCCTCTGCAAACTAGAAGTGTTAACAAAGCCCAACCATGTTGGAAATACTTGTTTTGAAAAGCACAATCTTATAAATAAAGAAAACACAATCCCGGAGAGAATAGAAATAGCACTACATGCCTCTAAATCAATTTTGTTTCTGTACCCCATGGGTAGAGTTCCATCGAAGCCCAGCAGGAACACTGGGATGCGAGTAAAACATGCATACATATGTACGTGCTGAATCGGTATGTATTTTCTGACCTGGTCCCATCTTAGAACTGTTACTTCATAAGGATGACACAAACAGTCACCATTTTAAGACATAATCTGAACTCCCCAAATTTCCTACCATTTTAGAGCTGGAAGCCAGTCTCAATAGTTGTTAAAGTCCACTATTCAAGAGGAGTATAGACACTCACTCAGCATTTCCAAGGTGAACATTGGAAAATCCCAAAGCACTTGCAGGGTATGAGCCTGATATGCAAGAATCATTATTAAAAATTAGATGAAAGTACTGTAATATTAAAACAAATGTAAAATGTCCCACCGTTACAATATATGTTAAAAAGAAGATGCTTATTCCAGAAAAATATAGCAAATATTTAAGATTATCTTTTAGGAAACAAAAATGTAGAAACTAGAATTTCTATGAATTTTCAAAGAGGTTTTCTCTTTCCTTTTTTTTTTTTTTTTTTAATCGGAAAGTGCAATAATTGCTTACTTTGTTCTTGAAAAGCATGAAGGACAGTTATCCACTTCATTATAGTTAGGTGAAAATGTATAAAAAAATCCATCTCAAGGTAAAATAAAGAAAGAAATTAGTGGACAAAGGATTAAAAGTCCATTTCTGATTTCACTCTAGTACCATTTTCTTTCTCTTTCTTCCTCTGAACTTTGGGGTTTAGATCAAATATATTAATACTTTTAATACTTTTCATGTGATTTAGCACTTAACCTAGTTTTTCTTCTTTTTTTTTTTTTAATTAATTTTTTTTCACGGTCCTTTCTTGGGTTAGTTACAAATTATATTGATGGAGAAGTTTCTGTGATAATAAATCTGAGGTAAGTTCACATTCAGAAGTATGACATCTAGTCAAAAAGATATTTTTAATTGTCTAGAGGAGGAAAAATCACTTGGCATTAATTGCTTGCACACTCTGCTGTCTGTGATATTTGTACTAAGCTTTTTGTTCGTTACTGTAGCAAATTTAAAATTAAAAACTTCTCAAGAAAGTTTTGCTGTCTTTGAGTTCATTAAATAGTCATTATTTTCTTAAGTATTCCTATTAGACGTATCAGTTTATTTCCACTTAGATAGATTTTAATGTCTTTGAAGTCCCTAATATTTCTATATACATAATATACTTAAGTATATAATTCCTTGCATCCCTGATTTGCTACTGTTTGTGACAACTGTTATCTTTTGTAAACTCTCAGTCTTACAGATCTCATGAATGCATCACGCAATCTGAAGGAATTTGGTTTTAAGCCTTACCACATAAAATCTAAAGGACTTCCGTAAAAAAATAAAATGTGAAAATGCTCATGCATTGTTGTTCACTCTTCTGCACTCTTACTGACTAATGGCTGGACAAAATAAATGCAAAGAGCAAGCAGTGATCAGACATGCAATAATGAGGTGAGAATCCCAGTCCCTCTTGAAATGCTGGGCTTTCAACCCCAAGCCCCAGATTAAGGTTGACATACGGGTGATTCCCACAGCCCTTCACAAAGGGGCGGCGAGTTCACCTTTAAGCTTCCCTCCAGGGTGGGCCAGCCTGGCAGGGAGAGCCATTGGGTGAACGAGCCCCAGGGGTCCCACATTAAGTAACCAAAGGTCAGGTGTCCCACTGAGGGATAAAAGCTGGGACCCCTCGCAGGCAGGGGCAGTGTCTGTGTGTGAGGGGGATGCACTTTGCAGAGTTCCCTGTTGGGGAAGGACCTCCCGCCTCCCTGGGACTGGGCTCCAGTCAGGTCTGGCTTGTGTAAATGTGGGCTGTGCAGAGATTCAGTGTGTGGCTTCCTTGGTCTGATGTGTTTGGCTTGTTGTCTCCTGTCCCTTCTATGGGAGACTGCATTTCACCATTTATTCCACCCACTGTTGGTCATGTGGTGGTGGTGTTGGGGTTGGTGGGGTTGATGTCAATTATGTATAATCTGATTGACTTGTTTGTACCCCCAGTGCTCACCCATGTACTGATGCTTTTGTATCAAATACCGTTTGATTATTTGTTCATCTTTATGCTGGCTGTGTCCTTTATGCCAGGCCTGATGATTGGTAAAAGGCCTCTGAATCAACTACTAAAATGAGCAAGACTGATACAGCTCAGCCTTTACCCTGAACAGCTAAGCCTTTATTCCTATTGCCAAATCTGCCATGGTAGTTCCACACAGGGATGCTGCACAAACTAGGGGGGATGACTGCATACAGGTGGACCTGGAGAGGGGTAGAAAGGGACATTCTGTCTTTGAACAAGAATTTGGGGATTATACAGAAATTACTATGGAATGTTTAAACAGAGAAGAAAGAGCTTGGAACTGGAGAGATAGGGGTGAACTGGGATGGAAGAAATGAAGAGGAATGAAGAGAAAGGGGCATAAAAGAGGCTGTAGTGTGCTTGTCTTGTCAATGCTGCAGCTGATCATCTCTCATTTTCTGGCTAAACTCAACATTTAACTGCTTTCTGTGTGACTGTGCTCTACTATTCTGCATGTGTGACCCAGTAGCAAAATTCAAGGCAGACTAACTGGCAAGGAGAGTCTGGGTGATGGTTAGTGGGGAAACCAAGGGTCTGGGAACTTGTTAATGGGAGAGAGGATCTGAAATTGGGACCCCAGGCAGATGGATCTCCTGGGAGACAGACACTGGTGAGACCTGGGACGGGTTTTCCTCCTTGAGAGTCCTGAGAAACAGAACTGGATTACTTATGCTGTCCCTGGTTTAAGTGGGTGCCTGTGAAGCTACTCTTCTCCTGTCTATGTTAACCTGTTTGCAGGCAGCTGTGCTTGTACAGACCTTGTGTGTGCCCGTGAGAGGTTAGTGCTCATCCTCATTCCTGGTAAATTCTGGAAAGGAAACCGGGGCAGCTCTTCTCAGCCAGTTCTAGAGGGGAGGGGCCACTTGTGTTGTTCACTCCGCTGGATTTGACTATATATTCTATGTGAATTAAATACTTCTAAGTTTACCTATTAATCCTAATGTTTCAAAACTGTAGGGTCTGTGAGCTCTTCCAGGAGTGGTTTTGGTTTTTGTTTTTCCAGGGGGTGGTAGTGCAGGAGTGTGGTTTTTCTGTGTACTTTTGGGGACAACGTTGGGGTTTTTTCCACTTATTGTATCATTAGCTTGTGTCATAGATGGAGTGGAGATGAGAGAGAGAAAGAGTTATTAGAAGGCTTTAAACATGGATCTGCAACTATCTGTTTTGTTGTCTTTCTCAGTGAAAAAATCATGGTACAGCTGGAGTCTACAAATCTTGTCAGAAAGTGACCTGAGATAGCCTGACTCATCTCTCTGCAGGTCATGTTTTGGCTGGCTTTGATGTTTAGGGTATCTAGCCTGCAAACCTGGATTTAAGTTTTGCTTTTGGAAAAGAGGTTCTGTTTCAGAACTCCTTTACTTTTTCAATAATTCATGTTTCACACGTTACAGTGTCATGTCTTATAACACAAGTCTGAAGTGCAATTTTGTTGCCATGAAAAGTTGCAGACCAAAGCATTTTCTTTCAAGACTGTGATAAAGATAAAATACTGCAGGGCAGGTTATCAAGGTATTGAAAGGATTAAATGAGGTTAGAGATAGCTTTGGGGTTTCACTTTGTGTAGGAAAAAACTTTTCTGAAGGGACTAATAACTTGTATCACCTGAAGGAGAGAACATTCTTTTTATGTCTGTTGAGGTTATCATAGAATATTTCTGGGGCAAAAAAATAAAGAGAAAAAATATTATTGATTTAAATTTAAAGGGAAGCATAAGACCTACAAATATTTTCTAACAATTAAAAAAAAAATATTACCAAAAATTTTAAGATGTGGAAAATATATTTTATTGCACTGATTTTATTTGTTGTTTTTACCCATTGATAACATTCCTCCTTCCCTTAATAGTTGGTCAGTGAAACAAACACTTGTGTTTTACTCTTTTTTGTAAACATTTCTTTCATGTGATTTGCAAACTAATGATTGAGTGATTTGCAAAGTAGAAAAAATATACAACAATAAAATTCAAACTAAATTGCTCTGTTATCAATATATTTAACTAGTTACTAACACAGTGAGAATTTAGAATATCTACTCTCCAAGTTTATATTTTACCTAGATGGACATAGAGAGAGGTGGTGCCCCATAATCTAAGATGCCTTCCTGGGAAGAAATCTTGAATAAGATTATTTTTGCATGTCATCTTAAGAAACAAATGGAAAGCACTCTAATTTCATTTAGCTACTAACCCTCAAATGTAGGAATGTGTCAGGCAGCACTCAGGCATAAAATGTTGGTCTAAGAAGATGTACTGTCATCTGATCTTACTTACAAGCTTTACTTAACGTTCTTTCCTGCCTTTCATGTCCTGTTTCATCAACAAACTTTACTTTTAACCAACGACATTTCTAGGAAATCTCAATGTTTTTATATGTAATATCCCTCAGAAGCTGAGAAATCCATTATTCTCCAAATTCACCATGTTCCAATGTCATTGTTGCCTATGAAAATATATAGTCTCAAATAATTCTCTCTCATGGTCATATACTATCTCTTCAGTCTGCTCTATGCAGATATAACCATATGGTTTAAGGCATGGAAAATTGTTGATTTCAGAGCTTTCTGTCCTGATATTTAAGAAACAATGAAATTCCATAACTTATAGCTTATTTCTTAATTGAATATCTCCTGCTATGTCTTGTCTTAGTCTAAGCGAGAGCGTAGTGTTACCACGTAATCTTGCTGATACTCCTTTATTTGCAAAACACTGGTGTCCTATTCAAAAGACTAAGATCTCAGTTGTGTGTGCTTTTTTTAGATAAGATTAATTTATCTCTTGTCAATTACAATCTTTATCAGGGAAAATTCCTTAATCTTTTATATGAAGCTTCCTCAAATGTTTGTGGGGGATTTTTTAATGATTGAAGATATTAAATCAAAATTTAAATTAATCACAAAATAGAAATTTAATTCTGGTGGAGCCAACTGAACAGAATGTAGAAGGCTGTCTCCTATAGGAATAATTAGACAATTACAATGAAATTTAATAGATGAATAATCCAAGTGACAAAACACATAATGTACACTGAAACTTGGACATTTTTACATTAGATTCCTCTATTCTCTCCTTACTGCCTTCATTACAATTGCCTGGGATGTAATGTCATGTAATGGAAGATCACAAATTTTTGCATAGTTCACCACCACAAATCAGGAAGGTCTCTTGTCACCCCGAAGTTTAGTAAAGAGAGGCCATCTCTGCAAGAACAGGCAACACTGCCAGAATAGTCAGGGTGAAGGCGTAGAAAAATAAGAACTTTTAAGAGAAATAAAATTATCTGAAGTAGCATTTTTCATCAATGAAGGAAATGTTGAACTGGGATGAACTAAAGAGTGGTAAGAGGTCTGTAATGAGCAGTCATATCACACTGAAGATTCTGTGACTTCTTGGGGTTCAACTACAACAAAGATGTTACTTAAATACTAGCTGTAAATGTAGTTGTAAATCAGTGATAAAACAGAAAAGTTAGAAAAACATTTCTTTTATTCTAGTCAAAATTTCTTCCTATGACAATAGTTCTCAAACAATAGCATGGAGACAATTGACACCGGGAAAGCCGGTACACAAGAAAGTCTTGACACGCCATATAGTATGAGCTCTGCTGGTTTTAATCATTGTATCCTCTAAAGCAGCTAAAAATGCTTTCCTACTAACACTTTTCTATGTAAACAACAGATAGAATTGCTAGTGATGACAACTGGTTTGGAAAATCCCTGAGAAGTTTTCTATTTAACAAATCATCTATGTTGCTGTTACATACACCTGTTCCTTCTGCTCTAAGTTAGTTTCCTTAGTGGTATGTTGATTGAAGATAACTCTTGAGAGGCTAACTAAGTTCTGCTCCATATGTATTTTTTGTCCTTTGCAGTTTGTGAGAAAAATCACCTTTGACTTGTTTGTGTAGATTTTCAGTGAACAAGGTGTATTACAATATTCCAGTAGACATGTTACAAAAGGAGGAAAAATGTAGCTAAGTAATCAACATGTATTCATTATGCTTAGCCCTCTAGCCTTCAGGCACTCAAAAATAACATATATTGTAGGAATTATCTCTCTTTTCAGTGCCTCTGCTGCTGCATGATAATTACCATAACTTTTATACAGGAAATTTATGCATCTGAAATATTGGAAGGGTTTAATCTCGCCCAAAGTCAAGTTGATGGATATAATAGCTATTTAAGGTATAATAGCAACAGGTATAAGAAAGCAATAATTTCTTATACTATACTATTCCCTTTTTTCAGCTATTTACTCGAGTCTAGTAGTTTCTGATATTAGTACTAGGGCTTGGGGTATTTTACCAGCGCAAAATAAGGGCTGCTGGAGACAGAAAAGCAGGTCAGCTTGTCAGCTTCCTTCCAGTTGCATTGCAGGGGGAGCAGGAGCAATATGTTTTTTAGGGTTTTGATTTAAGCATATTACTTAAATGATGCAAATTAGATAATTTCTTCTGGTTTCCATAAATTATTGTTTCAAAGTTAAGGCATTTTCCCTATCATAAGGTTTTTCTTATTTTTTTTCCCTTTCTTTTATTTTTCTTCTTTCAAGACCTTTATTTTTATTGGTTAAACTTGTCAGTGTTCATACTTCTGTGGACCTGTTAATCTCTTTCTTTCACTTATTGAAGTATTTACATCCTTTGGTAACACTTTGTTACTGTCCTAAGACATTGCTTTCTAATTTCTAGTTTAGCCAGTGTATACATGTCTTGCTTTTTTAGCTTCAAAAGTAGCTTCATATGTTGTTTTAACGACGTTTTTTGAATTCTTTTTGAACTGCTAATGACTTTTTGGCAAGGCAGTAATAGAGCTATACATGGGATCTCTGCCATGCCACATATGCAATTATGATCATGATATGCACCTTATATTAAAATCTAAGATTTATTTGGCTTCCATTCAACATAAGAAATTAATTGCCAGTTCTATTACAAGTCTTTATAAGTATCTTTGTTCTGTCAAATAGCTATTTATATTAGTTTTGTACTGTGGATCAATTATTGTGACGTAGTAACGAATTTTACAAATAGTGGGCCTTGTGAAAAGATCATTTATTCAGGTTTTATAGGGGATGTAGTGTGTCTCTTGGTGTATAAGATATTTTTAAAATAAAAATAACAATTATTAGGACATTAGCACAGAATAAATTCAGGGGTCATGAAATTTCCCTGATCACATATCCTTGCTCTCACAGCCATTGGAACTGTGGTTTCCTGAATATAATTGCTAGAGGTTAGAGTCAAGTGATTTATTTTAAACTTATTGTACCTAATAACCTTAGTTACTGTTTTCACTCTGAGATATACAAAACACTGATAAATACTGCTACCATTAATTACCTGGCATTCCATAGGTATTCAAACTCTTACAGATCACTTAATGAAAGTTTTACATTACATGGCAATTACTAGTATTACAGATTTTTTCCTTTTGATACAAGACAAGCAGTATGGATGTCAGCACCTGCCTCACTTCAGGTATGATTCAGTTCCACTGGTTTTCCTGCATGCTCTTGATATTATGAAACATTTATACTCTTTGTAAGGTGAGCTAACCTGCTTTTAAAAAAAAAAACAAACCATCAATGGAGTTGGACTAGATGATTGTTGTAGGTCTGTTTTGTTGATTAGGGATACCAATTAAACTCAGACACCAGAGTGAAAAGTGCAGGTTTATTTTACTGGAAATAACTAAATGTAACAGAATAATACAGAACACACCGTAAGAAAAGACAGAATAATGCACTTAAATAAGAAAATACAGGATAATGCGTCAGATCATTACTACCTGAGAGAGAGAAGAGTGATTAAGAAAGATCCATCCCCACGTGCACACGTTACCATCACCCAGACCCGCAGTCGCGGGGCAGCCCCGGTCACAGCGAGGGTTTGCAGAGCCTGTCCCGGCAAGGGGGAAATCCTACGCGGTGCCTCCGCCCGTAGGTGAGGCTGCCAAAGTCGCTGCGAGCGGGTCCAGCCTTATCGACCAGAGATCGACAGGCCAGAACAGCTGGCACCTTTGTTTTAAGTGAAAATATCTGGTTTCAGTCTCACATTAGATTCCCCCCAAGCCTGGCCAGGGCTCAAGGGAGAAGCTCAGGGAGTTTCCCCTTGCTTCATTGATTCATGAGCAAGGTCACACATCAGGTCGCAGGGTCAGACAACTGTCTCTGTGGCCCTGTTGTCTTGCCCGCACACAAAGAAAAATATGGATTCAGGATAGACATGTTTTATGATGTTTAAGCTACATCTTCCATCCATATTTCACTAATGACTCCATACTAAGTTAGCTGCCTCTTGTCAGTGCATTAGCAATGCAGGCATGGGGTCTGGCCTACACAACAGGGCCACAAATGGCTACAGGATGGGGCCAGCTCAGTACACTCTGCCCCTTTGAGGTTTATCTAAGGAGCCTGACAATGCAACCACTGAGAAATGTGGTGGGGGGGGTGTCCTTCAGTACGTTCCTGCTTCCCCTGGGTGACACTCCCCAGACCAATTCACAGCCACAGCAGCTTGTCTTGGAGGTTTGCACAGACACAAGCAAGCTTTGAGACAGTCATAGGACATTTCAGTCTCTCACATCGACACACCTGCTGTAAAAGGTGAGAATGTAGTAACTTTTCATCCACCAAAGCAAAAACTCTGTTCTCTTCACTCTGTAATGGGCAGTTGTACTCAAATACCATAAAGTTACGACTTTTTTTGTCTCTCTAGAAACAATCATGTTCTTTATCACTGAGTAAAAGCAATCTATGTAATAAAAAGCTTTACTTCAGAAATTCACTGCAGTTTGAGTCCAAAAATCAAAATCTTCATTGTGGTCTGTGCAGTGGATGGGGAACTGGCTGACAGGCCACACTCAGAGGGTGGTGGTAAATAGCTCCTTTTCAAACTGGCAACCTGGCACAAGTTGAGTCACCCATGGATTGATATTGGGCTCAATGTTGTTTAATGTATCTTCATAAGTGATCTGGATGATGATATCAAGTGTACCCTGATGAAGTTTACTGATGAAACCAAACTGAGTGTGGGGGTGGACAGAGACACCCTGCAGGATGACCTGGATAGGCTGGAAGAGTGGGCTAACAAGAACCTTATGAAGTTCAGCAAGGACAAGTGTAAGGTCTTGCACCTGGGAAAACATCATCCAGGAGTGCAGCACAGGCTGGGATCTACCTGGCTGGGGAGCAGCAATGTGGGAAGGGACCTGGGGGTCCTGGTGGACAACAAGCTCAACATGAGTGAGCTGCGATAGCAAAGAAAGCCGGTAGGATGCTGGGTTGCATCAACAGAGGAATCTCTAACAAAGAGACACAAATCATCATCCCACTCTACTCAGTGCTTGTTCAACCACACCTGGAATACTGTGCTCAGTTTTGGTCCCCACTATACAAAAAGGCCTGGACAGGCTGGAGAGGGTCCAGAAGAGGCCACAAAGGTGATCAAGGGACTGGGAAACCTGCCATGTGAGGACAGGCTGAGAGAATCAGGTTTATTCAGCCTTGAGGAAAGGTGTATGGGAGACCTGACCACCATGTTCCAGTATTTAAAGGGTGGCTGCAAAGAAGATGGAAACTTCCTCTTTCTAAGGAGTCACATGGAAAAGACAAGGGGTAATGGCAGCAAGTTACTTCTGAGGAAATTCCAGCTGGCCAGAAGAGGAAGATTTTTCACAGTGAGAACAATCAGCTATTGGAATAGTCTCCCCAGGGAAGTGGTGGATTCCTCAACATCGGACACTTTCAAGATTCAGCTGGACAAGGTGCTGGGCCATCTTGTCTAGGCAATGCTTTTGTCAAGAAAGTTTGGAGCAGGTGATTCTTGAAGTCCCTTCCAACATTTTATTATATGATTCTATGATATAACCCCTATGGGACTCCAAGTAGGCCTGGAGACAGTAGAGTATCAGTAGTATAAGGTAGGAAGCATTACTGTGTTAAGCAATCATTTCAAATTTCTCTTTCTACTTTTCATACTCTGGAACTTATATTTTAAAAAAAACCCCAAACCACATCACATTTTGCACTCAGCAGATCTGAGTTTAAAATCACTGCTGTAGTGGATGAGATTAAAAAAAAAATCTGTACAAGAATAACAGGGGTGTTTACTCTCTGGCAAAATTTAAAAAATAGAGTATAAAGGAAAATTGTCATGTCAGAATGTTCATGTAGAAAAAAAATCTTAGATATGCCACATCTTTACTGTTTCTATAAATACTTATCAGCATTTATCTATTGTTTCTGTAGTTTAAAGAATAAAAAATTGAATAGAAATCAGGAACATTTTTCTGGGAAAAAAGTAAGGCCTAAACACTTCGATGGAATTAAATTCAAGATCTGACCATTATGAAAGATATCATAAGGTAATCACAACAACATTGGTAAATTGGGAATGTAGAGATCAGAGATGCAGACAAATATCCCTGACAGCTTAGAGCTATGACAGTGTTATTGTATTCACACACCCTTAAAAAGACTTACTTTTGTTTTTAAAAGCTTTTTATTACTTTAGAGGAAAATTATTCTCTTTGCTACAAGATGATGATATTCTCATTTTAGATGGCTAGATAGAAGTTCTTTAGTTCATGAACTCTCTTTACAATTGTAAAGCTTACCGACAATCAATTATTTTAAGATAAGTACTTTCACTACATATCATAAAGCCAGTTTACCTAAAGGGATTTATTTACACTGTGGCTTTCCGCAACTTAGGTGAGTTTTACATTCATTGTTTATTTTATTGCCTGAATGCCTGTGTTTGTTTTAACTCGTGAGAATATCATAAATCCTCATTTTCCACTCCATGAGTTGTAAGCACTATTTTTGGCTGGGATGGCTGTGCTTTGAGTAAACAGTAATTAACACTGTTATATGTGTCAGCATTTTAAAAAGAAATCCACCTATCTAAACCTGAAAGTAATTTTCAAACTGGAATTCCAGGACTTTCATATGGATTTTATGATATGGAGCAATATGTAAAACCTCGATACTAAATTTTCGCTGAATCTGTTTCAGAGGCAGATATCGATATAATCACAGACCTGTACCTCCATCTCAGTTAAATTGATCACCAGACCCTCTGTCAGGGTCAATATATTCCTTTTAACTTGTGTTACCGTGACCTTGGAAATTTAGGCTTGGCCACTTTCAGCTATTTCATTATAATTTTGAAGTTCCCTAGTGTAACTTCCTCCCCAGTGGTAAGTTAGATCATGGCATTTCAGTTGAGTAAAAGAATGCCTCTCATGATGTTTGTTATGCACTGTTTACTACCACATCACATATAACACATTTGGGAAGACAGAATATCTGTGAGAGTTCATACTGTATGTGTCTGCTTACTTTGTACATACCTGTGTGATAGGTTGTGTATGACACCGAAAACATCTTGGGATCCCATTCACCACTGAATCATTTCAGTTTTAAGCTGCTATATGATTCCACTGTGTCTAAAAGACTACAAAAGCATAAAAATAGAGGAAAACAATGCAATCAGTATTCAAAGAATTGGATTTGATGTGAGAAACAGGTGGACTTCACATCAGTGCATTCAATTGTCTTGACTTTTACACGTCTGCAATTACCAATCTATCCTTTAAGGGAGAGGCAAGTTTCGAAGTAGTATTATATGGCGCTTTTTTTAATATGGCCTTTTTCTTCTTTCTTTTAATGATCTGTTCAATCACACCCCTGCTTTTTTCCCCCCAAGTTAAGTTCTGGAAAACTATGAGAGTTCTTACTCTTGATGAATCCTCTACAGTAGTAGAAGACATTTTCTTAAACTTCTCTGAATCTGTTAAACTGCTTATAATCTACAAGATTTTCAGGTAAACCGCTAGAACCATTAACACAGAGACCCTGTACTTCAGTGTTCCCCCCAAATGCCTGGCGCCAGTAACGCTGTTGCTTCAGAGGAAAGGTAAAGAAAATAACATATATGGAGCTTTTGAGGCTTCTTTTCTGTGAAATCCATGACTTGTGGGCCATAAAAGAAGCTGTAGGTATTACAAACAAAGCTTCCCTCTTTCTTTCCCGTTATGCTGCTCTCTGCCTCTCAAACCCTGTGCATTTGTTTTGGTGACATCCCTTTACCTGGTACACGAAGTAGGCAGTCTCACCAAGGGTGGAACTAATGCGACACAACTGGAAATTTGCCTTGAATTTGCTCTTATAATATTTTTTTGTTCTCTCTTCAGCCATTCGCCATGTTTTAACAGGACACAGGAAAGTTATGAACAGCCTATTCATACCACATAACCAGTCTAACACAGCTGATTTTACTGAAGCAAGAGTTTGACAATACTGAAGAAAGAGTTTGGCGGGATCTTGTCCAGCATTTTAGCAATAATGGGATCTGAAGTCAGGGTATGTGGAATTAACTGAGATGTTTTATGTGGGACTTAGAGATAAGGAGTGTGCAAGCAGGAGAATCCACATAGGTTTTACAGACTGATCAGGGGTGCTGACAGGAGCAGGATGTTCTGTAAAGCAAACTGGGCAATTGCTGCGGGTGCCAGCATAGGAGTACCATTTCACGAGCTAACTATGGATCTGCATTCTTGAATAGTAAGCATGTTAGATATCAATGTTGGAAAATGGTCAGGAATCTTTAATTTTGATGATGATAGCAGACCATTCTCCATACTGCACCTTCACTTCATTGCAGTAATTACAACTTGCATAATTATAAGTTATTAGTTGCAGAACATCTTATCTTTATCTTAGATTAGATAGCTCAAACTCTAGCTATTCAAACCCTACAAAAATGTGATCACTGACTACTGGGCAGAAAATATATGTCTCAATATGCGTAATTCTCATCTCCCTCTGCAGCTCTCCACCACGGAGGGATGCAATGAAATATCTATTCCCTTGTGATATGTTAGTGTTAGACATTTTTATGCTTCGGTGTACTTTAAACTGCAGAGGAAACTACACTTACTAAGAATGTAATAGGTTTTTTAATATCAGAGCATCATCATCAGTTTTTTAATATAACGGATCATATAGAAAAAGAAGAATCTTAGAATTGAAACAACAGTCATAAATATTGCCAGACTTCACTGAAAAAAAAGTAGTGGGACTCCTCTCTAGGGCAGGTGTATGACAGGTTTAAAGTCTCTTTTTAAGCTCAGATGATTTTTTTCACTTTGTTCAAGTTGCTGTTAATAGACTCACCTCTATGACGTTCATTTCCTCTATTAAATCCCTGCTTTCATTATTTTTTTAACAAAAAGTAGATTTTCATTAGAAAGCCCATTAGAGTAGCATGAGAAAAGTTCAGAAAACATGTTAAGTAATCCCTTTAAGATTGCATCTGTACAACTCTGATTTATCTGCAGCTATTTTTATTGTGTGTGTTCACGGCTATAATCTTGTACTTAATAACTTCATGCACAGCATTTAGTTCTTGTTCTCTTAGGAAAACCATGATGGAAACTTAGCTCTACTTTTGCCACCTATGCTTAATTTTTATATTTAGAACTTTCCACTTTCCCAGTGCATGCCAGCACTTACCTGCTCTGTAATTATTCCATTCCTTAACAGCCTTTACAGGTGAGGTTGTTAAATATGCCTGTTCTCCCTCTCATTTTTGGTTCTGTAACTTACAATTGTGGCTCTTCTTGACCCTTAGTCTATTAGAAGAAATTGAATGTTTATGGAATTTTAAATTACAGTTGATCTAGTTTCAGTTCAAGTCTTACTACAGTAGTTGTCCTCACGTGTTAAGGTAAAGATATATAAAATGTTAATCTCAAACAAACGGGGAAAAAAGGTAAATCTCAGTATGCATGACTTATCCTGTTACTTAGTTTCCTTCTGGTTTTGATTTGTCAAAATCTTTCTGGACAATCAAGAAATGAAAATGCTTAACTTGATTGAATAAACCTAGTCATATTCATTTACACCCAATTCTAAATATGGAAGTAAGGATATCAATGAAGAAAGTCACTCAGGAGAAAGCTTTATGTGAGTAAACATAAAGCCTTTTGATTGGGGATAAATTATTCTGGGAACAAGGAAATGAGAGAATACAGGATTATGCTAAACAGGGGTTTAGTAAACTCAGTTGTCAGATGTTATTTTAATACAAAAACTAAACTAAAAGAGCAAGAAATGTCAGTGAGAGAAAAGCATGACACTATTGGAAATATGAAGAGGATACATATGATCATTTGTTGGTTCAGTTGAAGAAAAGAGTTTGCTCCTCCTTTATAACCTGATGACATTTGTCCATATGCTATGTCTTTATCTTGAAAAGCAATGGGGCAATACACTGTCTCTCTAGTCTTTCCCTGTACTGCATCTAACAAAACAATGCTCCTGCGGTGGCAATTGATACTACTCCCCACAACTCACCAACGAGGAAATAATAACCTAATTTAAACACTAAACCTTTACAAAAAACCCCCAAATGGTCAAAGTACTCTTGTTATAGAAAAAAGACTAAACCAGATAATTGGAGAATTATGTCAGTGTAAATTTTTTGGTTGCTAGCATGGTAAATTTTACTTAGCAAGATTATAAAATTCTCCTAATTTCCATAGAGAAAGTGCAGTGCTGAATATTAAAAGATTACCTAGCTATACCACTTAATTGGGGATGACTTGGTTTTGAGTTTGGAGTAGAATTTTCCTCAAAATTTGGGAAGAAATAAAGAAGCAGACAGGGAGATATTCTTCTACAGAGGTTAAAACGAGTTCAAAGCAAAAACTCTTCTTCAAAAAGTAAGAAAAAGTACATAGCATTTTCCTGAATTCTTTAACAAGAAGTGCAGGGACATCAGTTGACATACACGTATTTTAATTTTTTAAAAGAGAAAGAGAAGGAATTTGGAGTGATAAGATATTAAAGCAGTCTGAAATCAAGAACAAGTACGTACACAGCAGAAAGCTACTTTTCATGTCCCTGATGTTAAACCAAAATCTGGATTATTTCTGTTTGTACAGAGAAAAGAAACACAAGTAAAAATGGTTCTGTGGCTTTGGGGCAAGATTAGATGATGAAGACATACAGCAGAAAATGGATGGATAAAAATGAATTTTCCTGTGGACTAAAACAATAAAATCAAAACAGGTAAGATCAGGGCTTAGCAACTCCACTGAACATGAAATGAAGTTACTAGAAGAAGATAAGGAAAATATTGGAAATCAGAGAACACTGAAGAAAGTGAGGTTAACAAGCTGGAAACTAACATCAAAGGCATGAAAACCTTAAGGAAATATATCTGTTCAAGAACCTGAAATCCATTAGTAATGTATTAAAAGGACCAACATTTTAGGATTTAAATCAGAATTATATTTATAAAAATATATTTACAGAGCAATGAAAGTGCTAATGGTCTTATTTTCAGTATGAAAAGTAGGAAAACACTACAAATTATATTTTAGCCACCCTGGAAATAACACGCATGAGATGGAAACAATTAAAGAGTGTGAGGTGTATGTAGATTTTTACTCTATCTCCTTGTTTCATGACAGTGGAGGTGAAATTGTCATTTTACCTGAGCATCACAGAAAACATTCTGCTAGTCTTTATCTTCACTGTTGTCATTTCATAAGGGATATGGGGAGGAGTTTTGGTCCTTTGTGAGCAGTGTTGCAGCTGTAGCCTTGCTCTGTATCTGTGCAGATATAAACTGGGGTAATGATTTGGTCACTGCTGCAGAACAGATTTGCTTGAACTTCCTCCTAGAGAAACTCCCCAAAGTGACTAAAAAGGTTTAGATTAAAAAATAACTTCTATTCAAAAGTAAAAATGTAAAAAAGAGTATTAACTTTCAAAATCAAAATCCCTCAAAGCAATGAACAAATACAGAAATAGATTAGTACATTAATCTTCTGCTGTCTATTCTGTCCCTGTAGACTGGAACTAAATTCTGTGCTTCAGATCAATTAAGTTGTTACTTTCTGAACAGCAAAATTTGTTCATTTCTTCTGTCCTAGAGAAGCTCATTCCACTGTATTTGTGGGCTTGCTGCAGGACGACTCCTCTCTGCAACCTCTTAGCCTCTGCATGAGCTCCAGCCTGTGCTGGATCTCACTTACCAGCTCTGCAGCCTTTCCTGCCCTGTTGATACTCAGCAGCTGCCTGGGGACATGAGTGGCCTCTTCCCTTTCCAGAGGGCTCTGCTGGAGCCAGCATCTCCTTGAGGAGAGGACAAGCATATACTTTGGAACACAGACACTGATGTGATCAAAGGATAGCCAAGTACAGTTTTCTAGTGTTCATTAAAACACTATATTTCCTGATGGATATTTGATGTATTTTTATTGATTTATTTCAATTTAATCGTTTGATTTCCTTAAAATTACATCAGCATACCTTTTACTTATTTGACAAGGCATGATTTGAATCACTGGGAGGTTATGTGTTATTAATAAAATGTAGTTAGTGAAATGATACAAATTCATTTTAACTTCCAGCTAAAGACAGACCGATTTTATGGTGGTGCATTTCTGCATACACTAGCACTGAAATTCTCCTCTTTACTGGAATAATTTCTACAAGATGTATCAGACAATTAAAACTGAGGTGTCTGGGCAGTTTTTCTAATGAAGCATTAATACTGTACACTTCTATTCCTTTGGCTTGCTCTTACATTTGTATCCTTTTCTCAAGCTATCTTGTAAGTCTTTTATCAGATGTTATAGTGGTAATCCCCTTCCAACATACCCTTCGTAGTTTTGAGTGCTTTGCTTGTTTTGTACTCTTGCAGCTTCTGTTCCTACAGATTAAGCCAGTGACACAGAAGCAGTCAATACTAGTACCTAGTGGTGATGAGAGCACTCTGAAAAAGCGTATTTTGTAAAGCTCAAAATCTCTGTTCAGAACTTAATTTCACCATTGGAGAAAAACAATCAAACCCCCCACAACAACCCAAACCTAAAAAGCAAAACAAACTCAAGAAACACTACTCACAGTACTACTCTAGAACGGATAAAGAGCTGACACTCTAGACTGAGGACAGTAGCCTTACTATAAATTCCTAAACTACATTTTTCTGGGTTTATCTTTTACATTTTTTTGTTTGATGTTCCCTACAGAAATTCACTGAATTGTAAATATTTGGCATAAATTACCCCTTTTCATGGTTCTACAGAATGGTTTAGCTGAATGGTAAAAGATAGAAAATTTCAGTCGCTACATGGAATGTCCCTGTAAATGACTATCAGAGTATAGTTAAAGAAGATAAGTAATAGAGGAAGAAAAAACCACAATTTAATTTTTGTCATTGCTATTAAAACTGCTGCAGGGAACACTTATTAGAAAAATAATAACTTTTCAAAAAATTACATTTCATTGTATATTAAGATACAGTCCAATGATAACAAGAGGGTCAGAAGAGCATGTTTCAATTTTTGTGGACTGAATCATTCCCTAAACCAAGTAATAATCATAAATCTAAGCAATACGTTTTGTATCTTGTAGATCAAAAAATGCTATTTAGTTGGATTACATCTGCACTAAACTATAAATAACAAAGAAAAAGAAAAGGAGTCAGGGAGGAAAAGAAAATAATAAATAGGAAAAGGTCATCATTTTTCCTTCTAACCCTGAGCAAGGGTTTGGTGTCTAAGAGTCAAGGTGCCCTAGTTCACTTGAAGTAAAATTGCTGGTAGCAGACAATGTGAGTCCTATTGTGCTTGAGGTGGGTGAGCAGCAGAATCTGATTGCTTTCCAAACCATCAAGCAGGTTAGGAATAGGGCAGACAAGGGGTACCTCTTGAACTTTACATATTTTTTCTGTGGCTGTGTCATTTTCATATAACTTTCATAATATTGTATATTCAGTGGTTTTGTTAATTTTGAGAACATTTCTATTGAATTTGTCTGGGAGTTTATTATTTTATTAATTTTCTTTCTCTGGGGGAGGATTTTCTGAAGTATGGTAGTTCTCTGCTCTTATTCTTAACAGCAGTGGAAAAAATCCAATGATATGGCACCAACGGTTTCTTTTTCTTACTCACCTGCACGGATAAAAAGTCTGGTGTACAGCCTTACAGAATATCTGCAAAAGTTTTTAAACTTAGAAAATATATGTTGCTGTTTTCAAATTCAAATATGAAATGCAGATCACATCCTGGTGTTAATTTATAGTGTTTAAAGAGTTGGACTCTGTGTGGAGAAAATCAAGTGAATGAAATGGAAATAACTTGGGCTATCTCACTTTCACTTGTTTATTTTCGTTTCTTTATGGAAAAGCTCTTCCTGGACGTTTGGAGGAGATAACAAAATGTAAACTGGAGGTACTAGACTTGGTTCAGCAACAAAGAATGTGTATGCTTTCTATGAATTAGATTCAAAACCAGTTGCAGTAAATGCATTTTCACCTAACAGATTCAACATTGTACATTGGATTTTAGACCACTCATGGTTTTGTTCTCAGCAGTTAGATGAAGTTTAAAATTCAGGGGACAATTAAAATGTTCCCATAAAAACAGGACCACATCTTACCCTGCTGCACACTTTTAAACTAGTTCATGACACTTAGAAGGAAAATTTTTATCATAATAACAACACTAATAAGTAGAGCTTGAAATAAGGGGAGAAAAATTAAGATCAAACTTGTTTTACAAATTATACTGTGAGCATATCATTAGACTTTATAAAATAGTGATACTATATTTTACTTAGCTCAGTTCTTAAGAAAAATCCTAGACAGTGATTTGGAAAAGCTCCCCCTCCACGGTATAATCATAATCAGTTTTCTCCTAAACAGAAGCAATAAGAGCTGTTAAATATGTTGTCAATGCATAATTTGCATTTTAATAGTGAAAGTATGCTGAGAAATTACGGTTTTCTGCCTTTTTAGAGTATGTATATGACACTTGAATGTTGTGTAGTATTACTGATGGAACACAGACATTTTCAGTTTTCTCTAATATCATTTGTTAGCATTAACACTGTGCTTCTGGCTCTTGTTGATTAATAGGCAGTCATATTCTTTTCCCTTTCTACAGCTAATGTCACCACAAAAATAAAATTAGTTAAAATATAATTTTGAAAATAAAAAAAAGTATTTGAGTTTAACACTATTTTCTTCTTGCAAATTTCCTTGTCAGGTTCTTCATGGAACATGCTGTTTCTCTCTCTCTCTCTCTCTCTCTCCACCATGTCTAACAATGTTCTACTGTAATATTGCCCTCTGTAACATAAAATGAAAACATATCCTGAGAATAGAAAGTATTGTTCATGACTAAACATTGTCTCTTATATCCCCAGGCTTATTCTTTTTATTCAAATTCATGCATTTGAGATGGCTTCTACACAACATATTACACCAATATAAGAAAATGTAAATGGTATTAGCACATAGCAGATAGTAAAACAGGCAAAAGGACTGCATGTATAGAATACTTTTGCTAACACCTAACTTAAAAATTGTAACAAAGTAGAGGATCATAACTGTAGACTTAATGTAAATGAAAAGCACGTCTTCATTTAGAAAAGACGAAAGCAGATAAAAAGGTGGATGTCTGGAGAGAGTGAGAGAACAGTTACCTCTCATGAGCTCTGACACATCTTTTGTGCTCACCCAGGAGAAGCGTCTAAGTGTCTTCAAGCTGCTTTAGGTGAGAGGGAGGGTAACTTTCTGTGAAAGTATCTTCTGACTCGGTTCACTTATAAAAGGTAGTTTTGTCTCTCCTCTAGCAGAGTTTGGGGTGGAGAGATTGTAACTCTGGGTAAAATGTAGTAATCAGCTCCATGCTCTAAGGCTGAGGCAGTTACTCGTTGCTCAGTGGCAGCCTATAAATACAACTCTGTCTCCATCAACTTGTTCCAGATGGCTCAGGAATTCCTTGGCATAGCCATAGCCAAGCTTTCATGTATGACACTTTTAACAGTAGTTACTAGAGTAGCTTTCTTTGTAGCATAATGATTTCCCTTATCCTTATTGCATTCTAAAAAGGTAATAATACAGTTTGATAGAATGCAAAATATTAGTTGCCCAGCAGTACTGCAAAAGTAGGATGAATGCTTTCAAGCAGGATGGGAAGTTATGGAAGATAAAATGTATCACTCTGTGTGGTTTCAGATCCTGTGTGAATTAAAACTTCAACCAACCAACAAAAAAAAAAATAAAATCCCCAAGACCCACATAGAAACTTCACAAATTACGCTTCTTAATTAGAAAAGTAAAGACTACATTTGGAATACTTGACAGCACTTGTGAGTAAGAGAGCCTCTTAATCCAAAGAAAAGATCAGCTAGAGACCATGCTGTGAGACCTTGGATGGCACATAAGCACTGATGTAATCTCACTTGCTTCTAAAATCCCTGCAGCTATGATTGTACAGCACAACTATTGGTTTGTTTTTATTCAAGGAATGACACATCTGCACGTCACTATATCCCCAGGCTTAAACATATTATACTTTAACTACCATTACACTAGCTCTTTCATCCCATGGCAGACATTTCACTTTCATTGTATTTTGTTTTACTGAGTGTTTATTTTATGACAGGTTTCTGGTTGTTTGTTGGTTGGGGTTTTTGGGGGGGGGGAGTGGGGGGGCAGTGAGGGTGTTCTCACCTGCATTAGACTGTTTAATACTTTAAAGAAGTGAAGTTACATTCCTTTTAAAGAAACACCATTTTCAACTACAAATATACACTATCTCCTGTGACAAAACAATATTACATCCGGGGTAATAAAAGTATATTTGTGGTGGTGAACTGCCTTAGGATGAAATATTTCTATTTCTTGTTATAAATCTGTGCAAATGTTTTAAAAATATGTGTTCATTATAATACACACACAAGCATCTACATTTTACAGGAATTGTCAGTGTGTGTGAACAAATGCATCCACCCACCCATCCATCCACAAAAAGCACTCTAGGTAAATACTTATCATTTTGTTTCTACACACACATGTGTATATATACCAGAAGTCTGACTATTTGTTCGTCTTAATTGACAATGGTGTGTTAGCCCAAAATCATGTGTAATATGCTGCACTGGAGCTACAGTCAACAAAACTTTGTTGTGGATGCCTTTAAATGTTGAAAAGGTTTAAACCCAAGGATACTTGTCAGTGCAGAGTGAAGATGCATATTTTTGTTCCAATGACAAATTTTAGCATCTTGTAAATGTTTTCAGACATGACTTGAACAGGTACTGCCGCTGGGGAAAAAAAATACTTTGAAGAATTTTAGTAGCATGGAAATGTTTGTTTCCTAATATTTTTAATTTAACATGAGTTGTATGTGGTCTACAAGGATTCTAGCTAGTGCTTAAAAACTGTATGTATGTGATATAAAGACAGCTGGAACAAGTTTTTAATGAGATTTATTTTTTTCTGAAAAGCAGAAGTATAGAAAGAGCTCCAAATATCATGTTGATAATCTTTGTCACAACATCTGGGAAATCATACATTATGCTCCTAAAGTCACTGACACAAATAATATTTATCATTTATCAGAAATCAGTGTTCCTATAGCCAAGCATCATTATCTGAAACTTCTAGATTCCACTGTATATGAACTGAGTAATAAGCCTGAGCAATATCTCTGCTCTTCAAAGATAATTTTTGTTATACATAGGACTTCATAGAAATAGAAAAATACAATCATGCTCCTCTTTTAGAGCCTGTAATCTATTTCTCTGCCACTTAAGGCTTATTCCCAAAAATATGTTAATACTGCAATGAATAAGGAAGGCATGAATGTAATTTTGCATAGTAAAATGTATGAAAAAAGCAGTAAAGTTAAAATAAATGGAAGTATTATTTCATAAAACACAAAGCCAATTTGTAGGATTCATTGGCTTAAGGTGCGGTAAAGGTCAAAATGTATAGAGGCTAAAAAGTGAGTGAGGCAAATCCACAAAGAATTAAATCCTGTCAGTGACTACCAAACGTGATGGTCTGGATGAAACCTCCCACTTCAGAGAGCCTTATAAAACCACTCATAACCGGTACTGGAGGGGAGGTAAGAATCTATGTATACATTTTTACATAATAACAGATGCTTTGGAAAATATTAAAGCCAAATGCTTTGGAAATGGTTTTCCAACTGCTTTGGATAATATTGGATGATTAATGGCCAACAGACTCAATATTGCAGTTTTTTTATTTTCTGTTAACACACCAAACACCTCATCAGTTGGAAAAGTTCTTAGTAATTCACATTTGCTTACAATGCTGATATGTATTATTCAAGATATTTTGATAAAAGGTCGAGCATGACTTTTGGCCCTACTTTTTGTATAAATAACACAGTGAGAGATCTTTTTCTATGCATTTCACTACCTCTTTTCTTCCAGTGTTACAAATTTCCCTCATTCTCTGCTCTTATTTTCTTCCTTCCCCCAGTGGTTGGAGATCACGCATGTTTGATAGCATCTGCTGTGCCTCATTCCTCAGACTCCTCTTCTGTTTTCTTCAGAGAATCCTCCATTTCCCTTCCACAGCCTTACCTCCCCTTCTCCTTGGCTGCTTGTTCCTCCTTTGATCCAGCAAGCTCTTGTTTTTTCTCCTAAACATCACAAAATCCTTGTTCTGAGGTTATATACAAGGACTATATCAGACTGGAAGCAAAGTTGATTTTATGTCATACCTACATAGTTTGAATAGCTTCTGTTTTGACATGAACTGGGAAGGGATTATTGGTCATTCGAATATATTTGTTGTACAAACACTTCTAAACTCAAAGATGAAAATACACAAAAAGCTGTAAAATTTCTTTATGGTCTTTTCAGTTGAAAACAATATGTATGTGGAATAATAAAGAAAGGAATTGAGCCCTTAAGACTAGGGTAGCAGGCTGCAACAGATTTAATAGTAGTACTATTACTATAGATGATCCTGTACTCAACTTCAGTTGAAACCAAACTCTACATTTACTAATAAATATATTATTGTATAGATATATTAAGTGTATATATATATCACTTTATACTGTATTTATAATGTATATAGAATTATAATTTATATGTATATAAATCTAAAATATATCTATAAAAATAAATTAATATTTACAGAAATGTTCAATTAAATATCTGTTTGATTGTGCCTGCTTAATTTCTTGTATGGACTTAAACTTGGAAGTTATAAACTCCAACAGGCTTCACAGAATGAAATGATGTATTGGAAACATACAATAGGAGAAAGAGAAACTAAGAGAAAAGAAGGAATAATATATAATGTTTCAAAGAATATGTTTTTTTTAAATGTTTCTTAGCTGAAAAATCATCATACCTACGTGCAGTCTGTACCACCTACATCGTAGCATAAGAGCCTCCCATCAGTGTTTAAAGTTTACTGGTTGAAATGACAAATTAAGGTATGAAACAGCATTTTCCTCCAGACTGCTGCTTGAAGAAAATTTTATTGCATTATTATAACTCGTTTGCTGAGTTTAATCTCCTTATGCTAGTTCAAATGCTGTAGTTCTCTTCATGCTGCTACCAGGCCTGGAACAGCAGACATTGTAAATGATTGAAATGAATTTTAAGTATCAGATTTCCACGGCTAAGCCAAAAAGGGGTAAGATGACAAAAAAAAAAAAAATTTAAGGTAGAAAGCAAATATAATAGAGGAAATGGTAAAGATTTACATAGAACACGGATTAATAAAAAAAAAAAAAAGTACTTAACTGAGAACATACTGATTTGTGTATGAAACATATCTCGCATTGTGCTTTTCTTCCTTTTACTGTCTTTCATTTCCTTTCCTGTTTCATGCTCATTTAAAATAAGTTCTGTGAATAAAGGTACATTTCTTAGTTGCTTTAAAATGGGGGCATCTTTTCACTTAAACAATCCAGAAAATCTCTTTTTTCAAAGTTACTTGATCAAAATTTAAAACAATCACCTTTTCATCTTTATTTATCAGGAAATTTCATGTAATCTCAGAAAGAGCTGATCCACCACAAAACATCCTGTGTCAATTAAATCTGTTAACTAGCCACAGTGTGTTTGGGTTTGTCCTTCATTTGGAGGATATTGGTACCACCACTCAGCTGGAAGGTTTATGAACATTCATTATCTGCTATCATGCAAAGTTGGCCAAGTTGCTTCAAAACACTTTTAGTGTCTGTTCAGACTAACTCAACTCACCTTAAACTTAGGTAATAACAGAACAACAGGCTACAGATAGCATGGTGGAAGACAGTCTCTTAAACAGTCACAACTGTTTTTATTACTAGCATTATCAAATTTGTTCATCTTCTACAATACATAGTAATATTTCAGGCAGAAATTCCTAAGCAAAGCATAAATTAATATTTATACCATTGTCTGCAGCATTCTATAAGCTACAGCCTTCTCAGTTTATACTCAGCATAATTTCACATTGGTCCCTTACACAACCGCAATCCTTACTTCTATATTATGCATTTCTCAAACATTTAATTCTTCTTCAAAATACCCTATAAAAGATAATTATCACACTCTATTTCATTTTTATTATCTACAATTGCTTTTTCCTTAATTTCAGATTTACTTGCTCAACGTATTTTCAGTCCTAGGGAGATGCTCTGATTATCATAACAGGTCACTAAAAATAACAATGTCACTGGAAATAGTGACATTTTGAATAAAATAATGTCATTCATAATCCTATGTGTATGATGCTTAAATCTCAGCTTTGAAATCGTGTTATATTCATATTGTGTGTCATTTGGGTCAGGTGGATTTAATGTAACAGTTCACCTATTTGCAGATGTTTGTGAGATTTAAGAGTGAATTTTATGATTATTTAGAGCTTTTTCAGGCACACAGAAATAAATAGATAAGTCAGTTATGACATTCTGAATGATGATAAAAAGCTAATCATACCTATGTCCAACAGCCCTAAGACCTGACTACAGTCAAGCATCATGTAAAGCCTGTGAATTTTCTCATCTGCATTTGTGAAGTATGACAACTGACCGAAGTCTGACCAAAGAAGAAATAAGCGGGAAAGGAAAGAATATATTTCTAATGTTTTGCCAATTTAATGGGTACTAATCTTCTGGAATATGTTTCTATTTCATTCTAAATAATTGAAACATGGTTACAGCTTGAAATAAGACTCTCAGAGAAAAATAGTCATTTACAGTTTGGGAGTCCAGTCACTGGTGAGAATGGCTTACTGAAAACAGTTACCTAAAGCTAATCTTGAGTCACTGTTGTAGACTGAAACAGACAAAGTATATGAAATAAGGAAAAGTGATTCTTTTTCTATTAGTCTGAATATTGCCCACATTACTGTTAACTTCTGTGCTAGGACTCCCTGTCAGGTATTCTGCATGGCCGTTTTAATGTCAGTGTAGAAGTCTTCACTTGTTTGTGGAAAACAGATAAACCTGTCAAAAAAAAAAGACCTGTAGGTAACAACATATGTTATGGGAGGTATTGTTTTGCATCTCAGGAATAGACAAGAGCAGCTTCAGAATCTACAGTATGTAACAACTCACATGTGACAACTTGCCCAAATGTAGAACGGAACTGAGAGGTTTTTTCATTGATGATGCTTTTTGCCATTTTCAAAGGCAAAGCAAAAATCAGAAACTGACAACATTTTGTAGGAAGGAGAAACAGAAAGCGAAGGGTGTAACATCAGGGATTCAGCTAACAGTTTTACCATGGCAACTACTGTACCACAGAAAAGGTTGATTAACGTCAAGCTGGAGATTAGGATGGAATAAGAGTGGTGTTACTAACTCTCTTCTTCCCTCCCTCCAAGGAAGTATAAATGCAGCCAGTTGGCATGGGTAGATATGCTTTTCCTCAGGAAAGATGAAGATAGCCAAGAGAGATACAGAACTTTTTATTATTCGTCCCCTATCAAAACACAGAGAACCAGAAAGCATTTGTCAGTCTTTGCCCCTGTGATGGTATTTGGGTCACTCAATTTGCTCTCTGTTGGATCTGTTAATGGAAGTCCTGCTCTGTCCTATTTCTGTGAGCTATAGACTTTGACAACTTTCTGAAAGCTTGTATAGTAAAGGGTAGGTTTTAGATGAACTCATCTTAAAGGCTTATCTTGTCCTGGAAAGTTCCAGAGTTTCATCTAAGCTTTTTTTCAAGACAGGAATAACCTTCAGATAAGAATGTATCTCGGTTCTTTTGAAGAGTTTTCTTGAAAGAATTATGTCATCCTTCACCCTTACTGCAGGCTTTCAGTTGGGTGTTGGATTTATTTACAGTGATGACAGTTTAAACACCCTTTTCTGCTTTTAAGGATTTTAAATATTGATGCAAAGCTAAAACTATGTAATAGCAGATGAAAAACGTATTTTCGCATGTGTACTATGAACACAACGTAATGAAAATATCTTTGATGCTGATAAATGCAAATACAGCTGACATGTCCTAATAGTTCATTTGTTTGATTAGACAATTTATTACAGCAGCAGCAGGGACACATATTACTCTTAGGAGTGTTCTAGTTGTAGGGAAAGGTACAGCAGTGCCGTAATCAGCATCTGTACTGTAGCATACATGTGGCTAGCAGAGCAGCCAGTAGCCACTAGCGCAAAGCATTTCTGCACATAGGAATCTGGACATGGGAGTCTGGACTTTAAGTATATTTAAAAGTGACTCTGTTGTATTTGTGATCATTGTGAAAAATTATACTAGCATTTTAGGTATGTATGCATGGTTGTGTTCCTGATCTCCTTGCCTCTGATGATGGCTTTTTAATGATCACAGTTCTGATAACTCTGAATCAAGGTTGCTGATATAGGCCTTGCTGATAAATAAAGGGGAGTTTTTTCTAGCTAGCTTTACATATTCAAAGTGCAACATAGAAAGTACTACATATTAAAGCATTAAATATCACTTACAGGAAAACAAAAAAAAAAGAGACCTAAATTACAGTAGTTAAACTGAAAAAAAACCCCAGCGTGGAGAACAAATATTTTTGGATGCAGAAGTTTCTGTTGGATGCTGGCAAGAAGTCTGGCATAGGTCAGATGTACGGCAGCAGCAGTCTGCTTATTCCAATGTTTTCATTTCTGACCCTACACAATCTCTTCTTCTTCTAAGCTCTTGCTTTGCTGAAGTGCATCTGACCTATCTCTTCCCCTATGTGCAGAAAGTAATTCTCTATAGAAAGTCACCAGCTATACTAATACATGGAACAAAACATAAATGATAACATACAGTGTTCCCAGCGGGCCTGTGGGTGAAAAAAAACAACCAACCAAAAAACCCCAAAAAACCACAAATCCAACTGATAGTTTTCCAGTTCTAGAAATCAATAACAACGTTAGCTACCACAACTAAAGGAACTATAGGGCATAAGGATTGTGCCCAAAGTTGTAGTTTTACTGAAGTTATATAATTTTATACACAAAGGCTCACTCTGCCACTGTAGATGTAAAAAGAAGTGAAGACACCGTTATAAAAATAAACTTCTATTCTGAAATTATATCCAAGCTGTTCAATTTGTCATAAGCTACCAAAACAGGTTCACTGTTGCCAGCCTATGCTTAGGCTTATGTAGAACATGAAATAGCTGGGGACTGATGCTCAGGGAAAGAGTCTCTGGAGGTGGACTTGAATTCTAATTCAGCCTCTTGCTTTGTCATTGATTGCTTCATGGGATGGGTAGGGTAGCTGAAGGCAAAAGTGTGTTTGCATTCAGCTCTGAGAACAAGCTCTGGCCACACTTGTCCAAGGTTCCTCAGCCAGGGATGACTTACAAGGGCTCAAAAGGAAAATGAACTATCTTCAGACTGTGTTGTCTTCTCCAGCTAGTTTAGGGATTCAAGTGAAAGGACACCTTGTCAAAAATTTTCTATTGTTATTTCCAGAGAAACAACGTCCCCTTCCCCAGATTCTAAAAGTTTTTAAGAATAAAAATGCTATTTAAATTAATAAATTCTTTCTGTCTTTTATTTTATTTTATCCCAACCCTGACTGCTGTGTTACGGCATACTGAAATTCTTTCTAGGTTTCAGATTTATATAAAGACAGCAGCAATGATGGAAAACATTTTGTTTTGTTTTAATAGCTATTTCATTCAGCAGGACTAACAATGCTGTGGACACCTGCTGTGACCAAAAAACCTTAATTGAAATGGGGAATATTCTTGAAGTCTGAAAAAATGGATTCTGTGATGCAGCTGGGAAAATCTTCACCAATATGTTAGCAAAATATTCCTATGCTTCTCCTGGCATGTATATTTGAAATGCTCATAATCAGTCATGCTGAAACTGTTGTCAGTCAACTCTAGGTGGTTAATTATTATGGATATACTTCAGAGTGAAATGATATGGATTTAAGTCCGAGTACCTGACATGTTTATATATTTTAAGGGATAGTAGTAGCTTGCCAAGAAATTATTTATTGATATCGTATGGCAATCCCCAAATGATAACTTAATTAAGCTTAATTTATCTCATAAACCCCCAAATTTTTTTTCATCAAAGAGACTCAAGGACTGAAAATATTGCTTAATATGGTTTCTGGGATTTTTAGAATTGTTCCCTTTTTTTTCCTTTTAAGAGTTCTTAAGATGTTTAAGGCATCATTTAAGGTGCATGGTGCTACCATAAGGAAATAAAGATGAAGAATGCCTTTTTCCCAGGTATTCCCAAGTGTTCATTTTAATGCTGCTTTTTTAATAACCTCTTGCAGCTTGCTTTGAAGTCTTTCCTGCTCAGAAATCTCTCAGCTGCCAGAGGTCTATTAAAGAAACATAGTAGATACCTAGAAATCTGCCAGAAATCCAGAGATCAGACAGAATGTATGCGCAATAAACTTGAAAATATATTTAGTATTATGACTGAAAAAAAGTGCAGAAATTTTGAGCGAAAATGATTTTTAAAATACTTAGGTATGTCCTCTAAAAATACAGTAGAAAATCAGAAAGGGGTGTAAAAAAGTACATAAATGGCTATGTTATTACTGTGTTGTATCGATGTTCTGGAATAGTGCGTGTGTGTTGCAAACTGCTTTTCCATTGTGCCTGTTAGTTAAACAAGGTAAGAGGACCTGGGAAATTTGATGCAGGATAGCTTTTTATTTTTCATGGGTAATGCGATTACTTTTTCTTCTAAAACCTACTGATTAATATGACCTACTCTACTGTATTTGTGTTGATCATTATGATATCTAGTGTTTTAATTGCCAGCTGTGGGTTATATGAGCTCACAAAACTACATGAAATACCAAGTTTCTTTTTCTGACCTCCTCAATGAAGAAAGAATAGCAGTCTGAAAACAGGACCTGAACATATTATGTAATACGAAAATAATATCTTTTTAGTATTTATTTTCAATGTCATATTTTTATATCAGTGTAAATGTTAGGAAGGTTAAAATTGTTACTGCTGTTCATGATTCTACTATTACATAATTTTCTAAGCAAATGAAAGGAAGAGGAAACCCAGAAGTCAGTTTCTGAGGTGAGTATATGTGAAAATAGCTTATGTAAAGATTAGATCCACTTAATATCATCAAAAATACAGCATAGTAGTGCAATAACTTTGAAAAAATCAACTATATATTTAGGCACGCTTTTCTAATGAATACCAAGACCTCATGAAATCAGTGTTTCTGGCAAATACGTAACATTAAAAATCTGAAATGAAGAAACAAAAGTGCAAGTTTCATTTTGAATCTCTTTTCTTCCTTAGCTGGAGCAAGCTACAGGGGTATATTCCCTTCTATCTGACATGACACATATGAGCCTTGCTTAGGGAGTTTGTCCATCGTATAACTCAAGGACAGACAGTGCATAGCAACATCTGTTATGTATGCCTAGGTCTATTAAGCAATTCTATCCTGCTGCAAAACAACAAATCTGCATTATGATACATGGCATCCATTTAGTATACTTCAGGAACAGGTTTTCTTAAATGTTTGCATAATAACTGTTTAATGCAGCTAAGCATATAATATCATTCAGATAACAATCGTATTTTCCCCCTTTTTTTTTCTTTCCTTTCTTGTGATCATGGAATGACTGCAAGAAGATGACTATTTCTGACTAACTGATTCCAGTAATTTTTTTGGAAGAATGCTGAGGTACTTCGTTTTGGTTTATTTTGTTGATTTCTGTCAGTTATTAGTAATATATTTTCAAAATGTAGTTCTAGATCTTGCCATTCCTGAGCCAAGCTCACCAGGAGAGTAGCTGAGACATATTCAGGGAGAGAAGACAACCCAGGTCCTACCTCCTCTTAAACTCTTTCAGATGGAAGAGATATTATGGAAGGCCTATATTTATGAAGAGAAAAAATAAAAAAGAAACTTCTCTGTGAACAATAACGGAGCTTTATGTACTCAAATTGAAGTGTTACCTTGACTTAGCTGATTAGAAAGGCAGGATACAGTTGTCTGATGCTCTTTAAAATCCAGAAACCAGTCATTTCCATGCTTAATTATATTCAGGATCTGAATTTTCTAAGCGGTTTTGGAGTATAATTAACATACGCTATAGGAAGTGACTCAAAGCTCTATAAAAGAAGATTGATCTTTTGCTTGAGCATCGTGCCAAACCTTATGTTTTTGCCTTTCCAATGAAAATTCACATGGAAGGATGGTGCTTAAGAGGCTTCTTAAATATGATCCATCCCGTTCCTCAGTTTGAAGATGGAGGAGTGTATAGCCCAGGTTGCCTGAGTTGTGGGGACCAAGAGGAAACAAGAGAGAGACTCATCAGTCATCAAATTCATATCTGAAGGTAACAGGTCTCGACATTCAGGACTCCTCCTTCACAGACAAATATCCTAATCACCTAAGTTAAGGGTGAGACTAAGCAGCAAAAGCACCACCACCACTTCAATAAAAAGGATAATGCAGATCCCCATGTCTTTTCCTTTAGTTATGCTACTTTCCAAGCAAAAGATATGGCTTCAGGCTCTTCACAGAACTAAGCACCCTCACTCCTGGCATCAGCACATTCTTGTAGTGAAGAACAGTGTTTCACACACAACCTTATGCTTCTGTCCTATGAACTGACTCTGGTCAGTGCTGATTGCTGATTGCCAGTCCAGGACACCTACCTCTCCTCCCTTTACCATTTCTGGAACACAAATGAGCATATCAGCGTTGCCAATCACACTCTCAGAGCTAGATGCCCATTTTGAATATTCACAGCATTAAGGATTAAAATGTCAAAATCCCCTTTTTAAATTTGACTTGGAGTTTGGCTGGTTTAAGCTAGTTAGACCTGGCGTTGCCTCTACATAGCTTTAAAAACTAGGCCTAGGGAAAAGTATGAGAGAAGCACATGCAGGCTAGTCATGTTTCACTTCTAACACGAAACTACAAAGAATTCAGGGTCTGTCATATTCAGAAGAGATGGCTCCTAGCAATAGACTAATGGAAGAGAAAGATCTTACTCCTTTGTTTTTCTTCCTGGTAAATAAAGAAACAGAAAGAAGACTGCCTGCTAGATTATTATGATTAATATGTTTGCGTGAGGGTCTTAGGAGGATTAGCTGGATACATATTGCTCCCGCTAAGTGATTTACAAAGAGTCAGGGTAGTGGAGAGCTTAGGATGGTTTGGAAGAATCAGGCAAAGCTATGGACAAGCTGAGGATCTGTTGGAAGAATAAACAAAAAGACTGTGCCAAAAGAGTTAAACATCTTTGAGATTAGAAGAAACACTTTTTTTCATTCTAATGTCTGATTTCCAAGAGAAAGATTCTTGCATTCTTTCAGGGCAAAAATGATAAAAGCTTCCGAGAAAGTCCATTGTGATGGGAGTCATTTCAGACAAAATCTCCAGAGGAAGAACAGCCAAGGAGAGGCAAAGACAATTCTGGTTTGGTTCTAAACATTACTACTGACTAGAGAAAAACATTTTAGTTTGAATAGTCTCCATACTGTCTCTTTAAATAGTGTCTATGAAGGGGAGACTGAAGCAATGCCCAGAGGGATGTAGTTAGTCTTCCCTATCACAGAATGATTAAATGATCAGATCATGTTTTTCCTTCTGGACCAACTGGGTCCTGCATAGAAAAACAAGCAATGTGAAAAAAAAAAAATTCTTATGACTTATGAGCTATGTTCCATCTGTGTGAGACCCAAAGCAAAGTAGTAGAAGCTTTTCTACAGTTGTAATTCTAACATATTGCTTGTATTAAAGTTTTCTTAAAAAAACTTTAACCCCACAGGATCCTTTTTCACCTAATTCTCGTAGCTATAAAATAGATCCTTTTCAAGGAAGCTGAAGTTATTCCATGTGAAAAGAATGAATCTCCAAAAGAAAGGTTTGAAGTGGCAAAACCATTAAATAGTCATTAGCATGAGCTCAAATAAGCAATCTGATGTACTTCAGGAACCCTTAAGGAACTGGTAATTTGAAAAATCATAAAAGTATCATAAAAAGAATTCTGTGATTCTGTGAAACAGAGAAGTACATTGTAAAGAGATATAAAAGAAGGTTAAGGATGTGAAGAAATGTGAACACCTACATATAAGTGAAATCTGAAAGAAAAGAAAAATAGGCCCAGAGAGAAATGAAAAATTTAAGTAGTGGCATTTACAAGATATAGATGAGAAATTATGAACTTCACACTACTTGGTTTTTTACAAAGAATGAATTCATCTGCACCCAAGGGTGGTAGAATGTGATTTACTGTGTGACATCAGAAAAAAGCCTTAGGACTCTAACAACTTGCCACTAATATATATATGTGTGTGTATATATATATATATATATATATATATAAGTAATCCAAGTATATTACTGATTTTTAAATCTTTTTACCTACATTTTTATAATGAAAAGAATCTTAATTAACTAATAACAGAAGGCAGAGATAGAAAGAGAATGGATTCTTCTTTTAAATATGCTGTTTTGATTGACAAGGTGTAGCTGGAAATTTCACTGTGGTCCTCTACACTGTATAAAAATACAAGTGTGCATTTATTGTTTTGACTGGCTAAGCAGATTTTAATGAAAAGCCGGAGGTCATAAAAAGTTATGAAATTTTTTCTTTTTAGGTTTCACAGGTTGCTTTGTTGAGAAATCATATTTCACCATGATGAAATTTTTATTCTGGTTCCCACGGAAGCAAGAGCTAGGAGGTATTTGATTCTCAATGTGTTAGACAAACTAAGTAGTAGTCTGACAAAGCTCTCTGAGGAAGTCCCTCCTGTGTCACCTGAAGTTAGTGTTCTGTAATTTTTGTAGAATTGCTGATAAAATGAAATAAAGATAAAAATATTAAAGAAAATATTTTTCTAAGGTAGAAAGAGCATGTGTTTGAAAGTAAATACACTATTTGGACTCAGCTATTCTCTCCATATACTAATTATTGGTGTCTATGAAGAAAAAATCAATTATGTTATTATTTCATGTTTCACATTTTACTGTCTTCAAATCTGACTGTTTTCCACATACTTTGATAACATTGCTAAAGTTATGGTAGCACATTTTATTCCAGATTTCCAAATGACTCATACAGTTAACGAAAGTTCATAGTTTGCCCGTTAGATTTCAGAAAGGACAAGCTTTTGCCTCTTTCCTATCAATGCCTGTTTGAATTAGAAAAATGATCCAGAGGCCCCACTTCGATTTTCTTCTTCTGGCAGGTGTAGGCTTCGACATAGTGATTACTCACAGCCAACATGCCTCCTTAAGGCCACCTTATCTGTCATAGCTGGTTATTTCCTGATCGGGCTTGTCTGATCACCATGTAAAATATTTTCTCCAGAGTGGTGACCTTCAATCTCACATTTTACTTCTTTTGTCTGACAGCTGCAGTTTGGCTGCATACTTACTTAGTCAAGAAATTGGTTCTAATCTGAGGTGGAAAATGCTTAGAAGACTTTACTGCCTGTTGACCTTAGATCAACTCATAATACATGTTTCTAAAGCTGGCCACTCTGATGGCATGATTAGAGATTCATGTACATATTTATCAATCAAACTATATTGATATTGTGCATAGTGGGGAGAGTGGGCAGTAAAAAGGAGTGTTTTGAAAGGACACTAAGGATTAGGAAGGTGAAGGTGGGTAAGAGTGAGAAAGAAAGAGGACAACTCGGTATACCATAGGCTTAAATAACATACCCATATGTTTCTCATAGTGATGAAGTCTTGAAATTAGAGTGGGAAAAGGAGAAGCCTTCTACAGGGAAAATCTGGTGCTTTAAGGGTAGTGTGTCTTCTTTAACTTAGCAAACAGGAGACTTGTCTGCTCAGTCGTTACCTTTAGGAGATCCATATGGAAGGATTTATACAACGGTAAAAATAGAAAAGCACAGGAGTTAATGTTGATTTAAGCAACATTTTCTGCACCTGAAGAAGTAAAATGAACAGCACAAATTTGCTATAAATGGCAAATCATTCGGTTCACAGTAGCCACTGTTGTTATGAAGTCCCCAAAAGACATATCAGGATGTTGGAATGAGTCTAGCTGAAATGAATGGGAACCATCTCACTTTTACCTCACTTATCTGTTTGCTTTGGGTAGCTTCCTGTCATAAAACTGAATAGATGATCTAAACCCCAGCCAGCAATCTTGTTCGAGGCCATTATACATATGCATAAAAAATGTATTTCATTAGCAGAAATTAGCAATCGCATCACAGTGCTTTTCCTTTGTTCCAAGTCTTTACAATGTATTACTGAATCATAGCCCGATAGGTCTGTCCTTAGTGATGTTCTTCTAGACAGATTCTGTTTGAATGCAGTAATGTCAACTCTGACAAAGAAATGCCCTTCTGACACTTTAAAATGTGTATATATGGATAACCCGAAGTAACAGTAGTTTTTCCTAAGGTACTGGTGATATCTTTTGTAATTCAGGCTGAAGTTTAAAAAGCTTGTGTCCTTGCAAAGTCTTGCTGTAGTTCTGTTCTTGTGAGTAGGCTGACATTTTCAAACTCTTTCCTCTTTTTTCTCTACATTTGACACGTCTGAAGACGTAGTAACTATCATCAGCCTGTGTGCAGCCAGCTGATATTTTGACGCTTCACAAAGACACATGCCAGAACATAAAATGAGGCCACTGAGGAAAAGAAATAGATATATTATTTTGTTAGTCTACTTAGCCAATAACAACATTAGATAAATAATTCTTTCTCTTTTCCCAACCCTTAAAATGCATAAGAAAGCTTGAAATAAAATTCTAAATTCTTCCTTAAAGAAAGCATATCTTTTTATTTCCTTTTTGCACAGGAGATGGCATCTAGTACATTATGTCATGCAGTATGAATTACTCATCTGAAAAGTTCTGCTACAGTGCCGTTGAGTGGTCTCAGCAATAACTCATAAACACTGCAGAAGGGGAAGGACAGAGGATGCTGTCTGTCCTAAAGAGTTAATAATCTAAGGATGGATAGAAGAAGAATCATTGACTAAAACATATGGAGGGGAATAAGAAATCAAGGCGATTAGACTGATAAACATGAAAAACAGTGGGCACAGAACGTGCAACCTTCATGATGTCGTAACTAAGAATTTTACACCTTTTTTCCACAGTCTTCTCTCTGCCTGTCATAATGAAATCCAACACAAAGTGGACATGAGCTGAAACAACAGAATTTCATAGGTCATGTACTGAAACTCTTTTATAATGTGCCTCTAGATCAGGTCCTTCTATTAGCAGACGTGCACTTTAAATCAGCATAATAGACAAGTCTGTGTTCCTAGAAAGGAAAACAACAAATTCATGCAATGGCTGAGAAAGAACTGATCAAAACAATAAACATGCAAGTTATTCTCTCCCGTAACATCAAGCAACCAAGCACACAGGAGCTTTGGCATAGCATATTTGAAATTACCTTCAGTTTCTCTCTGGCAGTGTTAACTGAAAATGCATATTATAACATTTCAGCTGTAGAAATGCAATGACATTGAAATCAACAATGGCACTCAATGTGTCTGTAACTGCTCAGTTTATAAAAGAAGTCTTAATTTATTAACTCTAGGGTACTGAGTGCATCTATTGTCAGTGTCAAACATTCCTAAAGATAAAGGTTGCTGTCACTTTCCTTTACCTTAAGGTTCTGTATTGATCTATGGCATCATAAATGATCCAAGTTATAACTCCAGCAGGTTATAAATATACAAAATTAAAATTATGTGCCCAGTATAAGAGTAGAATAGAGGCAGTACTTTAGTAAGGGGACGCAGTGTCCAGCAATGCTCATTTTCTGATCAAAGTGAAATCTGAAAAATCTATTATTTTCCAACTCAGTGCATGCTCCTTGGATTTTTTTGCAGATCTCAGGAAATAGACACGTACTTAGGTTATGGTTGAGTGGTGGTTGGTTTTGTTGTTATTGCTGGTGTTGTTGGTTGTGGGGTTTTATGCAAAACAGCATAATCTCCTGTATTTTACTGAAACATCCCTTGCAAATACGGTTACAATTTTTAAAGATGTTTTAATTAAAGCAATGTATTTCAAATATTTGTAATGTCTAGAATGAAGCAGCTGGATGCCTCCCTCTCTCAGTAATATCCCAGAAAGGGCATAAAAGAAAAACCACTATAAGTCAACCCAGGAGAGGGGGAATTATGGCATGGGGAATTATGGCATGGACTTCTCCTGTCCGCTAATTTTGCTGCATTTCCATATTTATTTCTTTAGATTATTATTTTACTCAGTACTAGAACTTTAGCAAATATAAGCCAAAAAGCCTCAGATCAGGGACATAATTAAGAAGTGGTCTCTCAGCCAAAGGAAATCTTAAAAAGCTACCCTCTTATTGACTTTCTTATGTATCTGTTTGGAAAATACTGTAATCTGAACAATCTATTCATTCCTATGGATACATTAAAATGCTCAACCTTGTCATAATTTCTGTTTAAAACCACTAAAACAGTGTTTTAATTAATTCAGTAGCACAGACTTCCCAAACATCTTGTTTTTGAGATTGCACAAATACTGCATCAGTCCTCCCTACAAATTTGTCAAACTGCTAAGTGAGCTGATGGGAACTCAAGCTGGGGAAATGGCAAGCAGAGACTTTGGTGATAGTAGCAGCACAAGGATCCCAGCAACTGGACCTTTGTTTAGGACTGATCCTAAACAAGAAGTTATAAAGAATTTTCTTTTGGTACTTCTGACACCTAAAGTAAGAGTAAGAATAAGAAGAATAAGAAAAATTATTTCTTTGTAAATAGCTGCAGCTTCCTTATTTGCTGAAAATTTCTTTGAAGGCTTCTAGGATGGATGTTCTCCTACATAACTTGAAAAACTAATCAGTGCCATATGTGTCACCCCTATTTCAGTTCTAAATCTCTTCTAAGGAAAAAGAATCAGGTCATTCTCTGCCATTGTGAACACTAGTGGTATCCTGTCAGAGCAGTGCCTTTGTGATGGAAACCAGTTATGTCCTTGATGTCATCAATAGGTAATGTAGAACTTGACTATTGCAAACTTACGGTGTGTTTGGCTCTTGCTTAGTAAGAAATTAGCCCTGGATCTTTCAGAAGGAGCCTTCAATACAGGAAAGACTTAACAGGCATGAGAGGCAAGAATGTGTCATACAGAAAAAGGAGCATGTCTGGTTTTTTGTTTGGGGGGTTTTTTTGGGTTTTTTTTGCTAATCATATATCTACCTCGTTAGGAAAACTGGATCCAGAAGAATGATCAAGTAGTGTCTTAGTTTAGTAAAGTATTAAATACTTAGGCCACAGGTTAGTAAAAGTATTAAAGAACTTTACAGGTTCAGAATAAGTCAGGATATTTTTAAATAAGCAAACCCAAAAGGCAATTTGATTGACCAGGAGGAGGTTAAGAACAGAGAATTTCTGGATGTAAATTGTAGTATTCACCTTAAAGACAGCTGAGGAATCCCCGTTACATTGATGGACTTTAACTATGAATCTGGCTATACGGAATATATAGGTGCAGCACCATGAGAAGTCTCTATGCTAACTGCCCTTATTTCTCATTTTTATTAATGAATAGCATTTCCATTGCCATTGCTGTTTCTAGGTTCCTTTTCAGATGATATGTAGTTATTGAAAAGTATAATACAAATATGAGATTTACTGCATTGTAATAGAAACCCATACAGACTTGTGAAATTTCATTTGGTTTGTGTTTATATAGAAGAAACACCGAAATAGTTTTTACTATATTTTTATGACATTTTTTTCTTGTGTCTTGCATCTCTCCACAAATAAATTATTATTCTGATTTGATAATTTTCTTTGACTTTTTTCTGCACCTCTCCATTTCTTTTACTATGAGAAGAAAAGTAATAATTTGGACCATATATTAATGCCTTTTAAACTACATTTTCAGTTTTATCAGGGGAATGTGACTGTCACAGGAAAAAAACTACTCAATTAATATAGTTTAAGCCAAATTAGGACTGAAGCAGTTTATTGATTTATTAATATATAGTTAAACAGTGGACTATACACTCAAAATCTGTATCAGCAGTGCCACAGATAAAGAAGAACACAAGACTCTTATGAAATGTTGAAAAATACAAATTCCTAAATGCTGTTCTCTAACTAATCCCAAGGTGTTCTAATCACACACACACACATGCACAGTCATGTGTGCACACGCATATGCACAGATTCCCACCATTGCCCACGCACACTCTCCCCCCTCACAGGCCCTGTGGGTTGCAATCACCCTCCCGTTTATTTTTTTTTCAAGATTTTGGGTTCCCTTATTTGCTCACCTCTCTGGAGGGAGATATGGGTGCTTCCACTTTCCATGTGCCCTTGTTGCTCTTTGCAGCCCATGGAGCTGCACATGGGTGAGGAAGCCCCACCACGAAGTGCTACATGCACACCTGAGGTGTGGATCCCCACTTGTTTTGCCCTGGACTGACAGCACCCTATATAGGCACAGGCTGCTCACAGTGTCCCATGGGCAGCTGGCACTTTTCTGGCCTAGACTGAGGTTACAGTGGCATGGAGTAACAGCTAGTAGGGCCAAACCAGGAGCATATGACCATGTTGAGGGTAACGTGAAGATATCTTTGATATTGCACACACTAGAAAGTTAAACAGAGACAGATTTTGTTAATTTTCTCACTTACTGCTAAAAAGATTATTTTAGAATCAGCTTTCTCTTCTGTTTAAACCATCTACAGTCAAAGGCAAAACAATGACTTCTCTCGATTTGCAAAGGGGAAAAAAAAAAGATATGTGAGTTTAGTGCACAGGTTAGAGCTGGATGATTCAAGGTCTAGTAAATCTATCTGATATCAAATATCTTCTGGGATTTAGCTAAATTTTAACTGCTGAGGAGGACCACGGCCTGATTTTTGTCTGACCAAAGACCACATTTTGGGGTTGAGGAAGCACTTGGAACATCAGAAAATTCTGGTTTGTTGTTCTTGAATGAGGAATGGGCTTTGTTATTCGCTTCATTTTTTTCTCTTTAACAAATAACTACTGAGAACAGGAAATGTTGCCATAGATGAGAAAATGGCACTGGTGACATTTCTCCTCTCTTAAAATGGATTACAGCTTCCTAAGGAAAAAAGAAAAAAAATTATATTGAAGAACTGAACATTTAATGTTAAGTCCTTTACATTTAATTTATTTAGAAATAAAAATTCATTTCTGTTTTCAAGAAACTGGTGTTTCTCAGGAACAAGCTAAGCTAGTTAGCAGAATTGAATAAGTCAGCCAGCCTTGTTGGTTTTGTGGCATTTGATAGCATTGATATTGTACTTTATTACTGTGTCTGAGTACAGCTGGGTTGTTCCAAACCAGCTCTGCTGAAGCACTGCCAGCTAGTTTCAGTGGCAATTTTTCTTTCGGGCATCCAGAAATCTGTAGGGTTCCCCAAGGAGCCATGCTGACCCAACTGTTTCTGAAGTTACTATATGCTGCTTCTTGAATAGCTCTATTAGAGGTTTCAACTGGAGTGTGGCTGTTAGGAAGGTGATCTCTAACCACATATCTTATGCTCTTTAACAATTGCGGGAGGCAGTAGACCCCTCAGCCTCTATACAGGAAAAATCCCAGAAGAGCTGTTTACAGGACTGAGACTGAATTACAAACTCTCCATCAGATACATTACATCTTCTTAGATTTCAGCACGAAACCTATTCAGTTCTGGGTAATATTAGTATTATCTGCTTTAAATGGTGCTCATATAAAGACGTAGTAACACTTTAATAGAAGACCCTTCAGGATATTTTTTCAAAGTTAGGAAATTCTGGAATTTGCTGGTGAACTATGAGATGGCTCTCGTGCAACTGCATTGTTTTATAGAAAATCAGACACTTAAGAAGCATATACACAGATCTGTAGTTTTCTGTTGGGGTTTTTTTTACTTGTTTTTTTTTGTTTTTATGGGTTTTTTCCCTCCATCTTGATCATCTTCTAATTTACTATGCATTACTGAAGCCATTTATTAAAAAAATTAAAAAATAATATTTGGCTTACTCATTTTCTCTGATGGATATTATTCCCCTGTTGAAGTGTTACAAAACCACTAACTGATGAACGCCTTGACAAAACACAGCACTTTTCCTACTCTGCAGTCCATGCTACTCTGCCTGTCAACCCAACCTCATTCTCATCTTAGTCCCAAACTACAGAAAACGAATGTTGAAACTTCCAGTACAGAGTCCATTCTTTTTTCCAAACGAGTAGCACTTCTCAGACACTGCCAAAAACTGCCCTAAGACCCTTTATTATTCTATGTATTAATTATTATAGTATAACCTAATATGAATATATATTATAGTGTTCATTTCTTCAGACTGCTCATTCCAGATCCAGTTTGCCCAGTTCCCATTAGTTCTCTCACCTTCTTAAACTTCTTGTTCACTTCTCCTTACTAATGTTTCCCTGCCAGACTCCTCCTTCCTTGCTCAGACAGAATAATTTCTTGCTTCCTATTTCTCATCAAATCAGTTTCTCTTTTCTCTGTTATGCAACCTAAAAGCAACCCAACTCATGCCAGGGTTTCCCCTGGCTGTTTAGCTCATGCTCTTGTTCAGTTGGTCACAGTTCTTTTTACAGTGTCACTGTCTGTGGGACCTGTGAGACTTTATCCTTCCTCTCCTCATGGATTCATCTGCCTCACAGCCAAATTAATACCAACCACCTCAGTTGCCATTCTAATTTCAATTTTGCCCTTTCCTCTCCTCTATAATGAGTAACGTATTCCTGATCAAACCTATCAAATACCAGATATCTTTCTTATAACACAACAGTTCAGTTAATCAGAGATATTCCTAGAATTTCTTAGCAACGTTAAATCTTACCTTGCTCTACATAACAGTGACTGAATTAATTTTGCTGAAATCTTCCAAAAATTTAGTCCAAATAAAAACATATTAGGTGAAATTAATCAGAAATTTTAAAAGTTAAAAAAAAATTAAATCTTTTTTTTTTTCTTTTAATTGCATTAAGATTCTATTTTCATTCTTACATAACACAGTTGGAAAAACCCTTCAAAGGGGTGATGCTGCAGACTACTGATAATATAAATAATGGTTGTTGTTATATTTATAGGCATTGTCATTTCTATAATCCCTCTGTTATAGTCTGAAAAATAACATGGAACTGACAATTAACAAGCAGTAAAAGGAAATTACAGAGCCTTAGGACAAACATATCAGGTTTAATGACTTTTGTCCTTGTTTTGACAGATTTTTAATTTTATCGTACTTTTTTTAACATGATTTGTGATGCATACATTTGTAGTAATAGTAAGAATAAGCATAATCAGAAGCAGATTCTTGAAAAACTAATAATAAAAAATAATGGAAATAATATTTTTAAAAAATTATTTATTTGCCTAAAAATTTCTAGTACTATAACTAAACAAGCATATGACCATGTCATTAAAACAACATATAGATATGTATAAATTAATATCAGTACAGTTCAAATGTGTTCCTAACTTATTCCTCAACAAATACTATCATTTTAATCTTTTAGCAGACTTCCATTATTGAAAGACCGAGGTTATTTTAAGCGTTATCCATATATAAAATTCAGATGAAAGTTCTAGAAAAATGAGATAATAAAAACTCCTCTCAAAATCATTTATCATTAAAAGTAATATCCATCCAACTTCACTGTAATACATTATAAGAAAAAGCATTCTCATGAACCTTAGTGCTCTTTGTCTTCTAGCACTTGGTTATATTTCTTTAGACAGATGTTAAATGCAGTGCTGCAAAACCAAAAGGTAACATAGGCCAAATATGTGGCAGGAAAACAGCAGGAAATAAAGTCCTTCAACTCTTTTTGAGACAATCAGTTATCAAGAACAGTGCATCAAAAAGAGCTTGCAGATAAATTAATCTTTAAAAAGAATGGGAAAAGTGCATAGGTGATTGGAAAAATAAAGAAAAGGGAAAAATAAAAGCTTGAGCTTTCCAGAAAAAGAGTTTAAAAAAGTTTAACCGTCTAAAATTTTGTCATGTTGTACTAAGCTAGTATTACCTAGATAGTCAATACAGAAAAGTGACTCCTGAGAAGTGTCTAAAATACACGAAGGTAAGTAGACCTGCAAATACCTAATGCTCTTGTAAAGTGAACTGTAAGGGCAAGCTTTAAAGAAAGGTATATTTCGGAGAAAATACTTACATACTAATGCAATAGAAAGAGATAATAGATGCTTGAATCCTGATAGAGACCTGAACCCTAAGCTATAGCATTATATAAAGATCACTGTCAACTTAAATTTTCCCCATTACAAGACCACTATGCTGTCACGAATGAAGCAGATTAAGTTAAAAAGCTTCAAAATGCCAGTTACCAGAAGTGTTCATAACAGGAAAAAACAGCTATTCTTGATGAAAAATAGTTAAATACTGATCATTGAACCAAAGTCAAAAGTAGTCTTATTCTGTGATGCATACATACAGATAACGCAAGTTGCAGTGTAATATTACGTAGCCATATGGATGACTTTGAGTGAAATGCTCCCCTGTGTAAAGGGAAGAAGTCACCTTGTGTGAGTCGGCCAAAGGGCAGTTCTGAGGATTTATCTGGGTGTAGTTCTGCCACCTTCACTTTGCATGTCACAGCTAACGAGAGTTTATCAAATAAACAATATGTGATAAAAATAAGACTTTAAAGTACAGGAGGTGAAAACAGTGGCTAGATTGACCCTTGAAAGGTGAATATTTGATCAAGTCATCAAATTTGAAATCTCGTTAGATATTGATATCGATTGTAAACCAAACAGTGTTAAATGTTATTTTAAAAAGCCATTTCTAATCATCTCATCTGATCAGATTATTTCATCCCAATGGAAACTGATGCAGGTAACTAAAGGCAGTTTGAACACTGACAATTTTATGTTCAATTTTGTAACATGACAAAAGCTGTAACAACTTGTAGCTCCTTCAGAAATTAGGAGTGAGGAAGGACTAAGATGGGATGTTTCCTGTCTTAAAGTACATTTTAGCCCATACTGGTGTTATATTTCTCACCAGCTCATTTCTCTCTTGTCTTCTAGGGGAACGGGGTCTTAGATTAGACACTTAATTTTTAGATAGCTAACATAAGCCTTAGATAGCTAACATAACACCTTAGGCCAAGTCCTCTAAAAGAAGCAAGATGTATAGAACTTCACTGTGAGGTGAAATTCTTTTTGCAGAATTGAAATTTCTGTCCCATATTTCCACCTTTTCCAACTTCTCTACCAAGTGATTTTCACCACTTTTAAGTTTTCAAAGGTCTGTCTTCTATCAGGCTTAGTCCATTAGTGTGAAGACACCATATAATTCAGCTTTTCCTTATGAAAGTGTTGTTCTTTCAAATAGCCTAGTTTTAGGCACCAAAAGATATTTTCATCAAATGACCTTGCAAAACTAAGCAAGCATCTTTATCCCAGTCTCATTCTGTGTAAATCATTCTTCAAATATGGTATCTCTAAAACCATCTCCAAGCCTGGTTTTAAATACCATTTCTGGCCATCAGCAATAGCTGGCTTTACTCATGCATTTCAAAATGTTTCTCATGTTGTGCATTCACATAGAACACCAACAGAGACTATTAACGTATTGTTGTGACCTATGCGATGTTTTACATTTTCTTTTTTAAGCTAAAAGTAATAAAAACAGAGACCCAAATAGCTCTCATTACTCCTTCTTTATTTTTCAATAAGTAATTAAATAACTATTCAGCTTTCTGGAGGAGAGATTTATGTCACAAATAGTAATAGATGTAGAGATCTCAATGGGGTTTGGGGGGTTTATTTAAAATGAAAAATTAGCAATTACCCCAATGAATGTCAATGCTTTAAAGTGAAAAATGTAAAAACAGATTTTTAAGCTTTCAATCACTCAAGTTTCTTTTTTGTGTAAAATTAATATCCAGATTTGTTCACCTCTTTCTTTTAAAAAATGCTTTCGTCACTGTGTGCCAAGAATAGCTCCTGTTTTCATCCCTCCTCATTGAAAACTGTCATAATTACCTTCAAATACGGGCTCTGATGAAAAAATACCTTACTGAGAAACAAATCCTATTAAAATATACTACAAAACTAATTGAATTCACTCTTTAGGGAGGACAAAGAGAGTGCAATTTTAAAGCTCATCTAAAAGACACACTACTCTGTAAATAAGAAAATGTTTTCTTCTGATAAGACTATCACCACAACCACCCTTCTAAAATACTGCTCTAATTCTATTAATGTGTTTCCTGGTCTGCAGTTATGAAGTGTTGTTATACACTAAATGGATGTAAGTTAAAATATTTTTCCAGGCTGTGTTAAGTTATGTTATGTTAGTGACAGTTGATAGCCATGTGTTACTTAAATAGACCAGATCAGCATCTCTTTTTTTGGTATGTACGTATTACATATATAAAAATACTTTTGCCATCTGAAAATCATCCATCATTTACCCTTTCACAGATGGAAATTGACCTCATTCCAAACCAAACGTCCCAAGTTGAAGCCTTGTCAAGGACTCTTTAGAAGCTACAGACTTCCTGGAGAACAGTCCTTTTGTTGAAACCTTCACTGATACTCCCTTCCCGTATCATTTGCTCTCCATGCTTGGTGCCCTTCCAAGGGTTACCTATACTCAAAATCAGCTTACATCCCCCTGCTTCCTTTTTACCTAATCTTCCAAGAACCTCCTCAATGTTGTGATTCCCCATTTAGCTGACCATCTGACCTCTAACCATGCTCTTGGCTTGGCCCTCTGGGTTGTAGCACCTGAGTTTTCTACCACACCCTGGCCTGCTTTTAATTGCAGCCCCACCCTTTGTCTGTAAGTTATTCCTTTCCTTCTCTGTGGTTTAGACATTAGTTCAGACATCAGTTCTTATGGCTAACATTGTCTTCAAAGCAAACTCAGTGCAGATTTAACCACTCAAAATGACCTGAAGGTCGTAATTGAATATCACTTTCCTTTCAAAAAAACAGAATCCCTTTAATACTCTTGTGTAATATGAACAAGCATTGCTCCCTCCCATTTGTAGCCCTAAAGTTATTCTTGAAAAATACGGATATAGTTAAAAAAGAGACCAATCTTTATGCAAAAGAAACAAATTATAGACAGTAGAAAAAAATGTTGCAAGTTCGGTTTACTTAGTTGGAAAAAATAAATGAGCATCAGATACGGTCATTTGTAAACTAATTTGCAGATTTTCAACTGGTTCACTGGTTTTAGTGACATGAGAGAAGTAATACCTGTCACAAAGCACAATACCAAAATGGTCAGTTAAGGGTCAGTTTACATCTTTTCACATATTAACACACTGACAATAGGATCAAGGGCTTCAGTAACTGAGAATCAAAAGTACAAACTAATCCTAAAAGGATGAACACTTACATCCTGTTTACAGCTACATACTCAGCTCAGAAGTGCTTTCCAATCTTGCTATTGCATACTCAGATAGGTGAAATAAATTACATGTTATCTCCTACCACCGCATCTAAACCCCTGAAAATGCAGTAAGCTAATATGTTATCACTGAGAGCTGTTTACATGAGATACTCTTTGTATTGGCAGCTGATTCAGAGGAAAGAAAGATTTGTTAATTGCTAACCACTTATTAGAATAAAATTAAATGTGCTTCACAAACGCATTCTCCTTTTTTCTGTATGTTAGAAACAAAACCGTAAAACACTGAGTTGTTTTCCCGACCACAAACTGCAGCTTGGTAACTGATTTAATGTACTTTAATAGCTGGTTCCTAGCTAACCCTTCTATCATACAAAGTGTCAGCTCAGAAATGGCTGCTTGTTTAAAGCTAGGGATTCTTGTCAGACTTAAATAGATTCTTTTCCTATTTAGCCACATATTTCAATTAATAACTCCCATTTCCAAGAGTTATAAATGGAATATACTTGCTTGCTTTTTTTTTTCTTTCACATTAGTACAGATTTTAGACTGTAAGTGTTCTCTTTGAATTGGTTTTGTGTGTAAACCGCGTTGACATTCAGTGCAGAAAATCTGCAGTTACTGCAATTGGCCACAACTTTCTTGGAATGAAAAGGAACTAATCAATCAGAAAACACATTCTCAGATCCATGATAAATAAAGCTGTCTGCATACATTCAAAGTGGATATGCTCCACCTGTTTGTTCAATGAGATGCCCTAGATTTAAGTGGCAATTAAAACTCACAACTCTTGCCTGAATATCAGCTGCCAGGTAATGCCCCACCCAGGTGAAAACTTTGCTTAATTAACAAAGGAAAAGTGTTCTATGAGTACTTAACACATGGTTACTTTGCACTGAGTGCTTTATATTTCCCTTTTTATGGGAACAAACCATTCAATTTTATGATTTTCTTCACTTATGAAGCACTCATAAATATGAACTTGATCCTGGAAGATGCTGAGCATCTGGCCCAGGTCCAGAAAAGCACTTCAGCATATCTTTAAGTACAAAACTAATCTTAGGGTTTAACTGACAGTTATCCCGGAGGCCTGTGTGCTTTCATGAATCAGTAAGACTGGGCAGAAAGGATAAGGCTTTGGAAAACAAAATTTGTCTGTTCATGCTAGGTACTGCTTGCAGTTCACTGCAAGTTTAGTGGAAGCCTGGACCTTCCCATAACCTGGCAGACCACTCCTTTGCCTTAATGATCTTTTTTTTTCCTTCAGCAGTGGAACCCTGGCCTTATTACTAGCTCTGATCTGGTGTTTTCAGGTACGACAGCAAATGATGTGAATCCAGGTGTTTCTTGTAATAATTGGGCAATATGTCAGAGCATAGTGATTGTATGGTGACAAATATACCAGAAGTGATCATGGTTCTGATTTCCTGTGGGTTTAATCATAGTTCATATCCCACTGCAAAACTATGGTAGTTGCATAGTCCTTATCACATAGCAAGGAATCCTTGCGGACAACTTTGTCTAGCTTAATAGTTCTACTCTTTAACACACAGTTTGATGAGAATACATAGGTGCATAATTGAGCACAAGCCTAAGGATGCCCATCCACTGAAGGATCGATACGCCTTTTTGCCAGCACAGGATTTGATTCACATGATCCACAGTACATCAAAGTTAATGGCTTTGGCAGGTTTCAATCAGGCACAAGAATATGAGAATTATTTCACTGGCTGAGACCGAGAGTTAGTCTAACCCAACATTACTTCTCCAGCAGTGAACCTAACCAGATGTCTAAGGAAGACTAGGACCAGGGCAAGCTTATATAAATATGCACCTGCAATATCCTGTGAAAGGATCCTCAGCCCAAACATGACAAGTATTTAGCAGCCCTTTCAAACTTTTCCACAGTTTCACTGAGCCCTTCTAAACTTCTTAAATCCAGAACATACGTTAGCAAAAATCTGTCGGAAGAAAAGACATATTTTTCTGTTTTTAACCTGGCTCTCACTGACTACCAGTTTTATGAGTCTCCCTAAGTCTTACAAGTGTGATCTTTGCAGAGTTGTGAAGATTTTATCTCTATCTACCCTCTTCATGCCAAAAATCTCGGTATCTTGAAGATTTCTTTCATAATCTCTCCATGTTCTCTTTTTCCAGGCTGCTCACATGGCTTTTGATCACCCTGTTCTCACAGCAATCCACTCTTTTTCCTTTGGAGAAGGAGGGAATAAGACTTTCCATGGTGAGTGTTTCAGCTGACTAGTTTCCTAAAGAGCTTGTTCATTTGAATTACCACATTTTGCCCTAACTAGTATGTGATAATTAATTTTTAGTGACCGATAATATCAAAGCTTTACATAAAGCCTATCTGTCCTAATCCCCTATCTTCCTTCATCTAGTCACTTTCATAAAACTGTTGCATTAATTGCACTGTATAATATCTATAATCCATTTCATACAAACTGAAAAAGATTTTCCTAAGAGTTGGGTCAGAGCCATAACAGAAACAAAGGTTTCCTTTTCTCTTCATATTCATTACTTTAAAAAATTGGTTTGAAAAAGGGAAGATGAGAAGGGAACAAAAATATAAATAGGATTATTCCTCTCAGGAACCCAAATACAAGCAAGAATTATTACAAGATGGAAAGGAAATGACTGTTTTAGTTCGAATTTCAAGCAAGATCAGTGAATACATTACTCAGAGTTCTAGCCCATGAGCCTAAATTCAAAGCTTTTCAGATCAAACTAGCACTGTGACCATTTTGGTCAAAAAGCAAAAGAATATCCCTAGTCCATTCATAAATCATTTTTCCTAGGGGGGGAGATAAATCTTTCCCCTAAAACCAGATATTTTAGTGAACTATTTCTATTATGTTAGTATGAAACTTTGACAGATGGTGTGCTTCAGGAAAACATGGGTTAATTTGATTATTTTTTGTGAACACTTTTGTTAAAATGAAAGGAATGTTTAAAGAATATCATAGTTGTCTTCCATCTAATCAAAACAAATTTTATGTCAAGCTAGGGATTTAAAAATTATTATTTTGATCCATATTTAAACTGGTTGTTGTCTTATTAGGAAGCCACATTTGTAAGGGTAAAACATTTTAAAAAACATTTTAATTCTTCAGTTCTTCTAAAATGAAACTTCGGGCCACAAAATAACATGTCAATATGATTAAAAATTATTTATTATAGATTGACTTTTTAATCTCCCCCTACATAATTAATATAAGTATTGTGTACAGATAAGTGCCCGTGTTCAGGTGGAGTACTGTGGTCCTTGCAAGACTGACAACTAAAACTACCCTATTAGCTCCTGCAGCTCTTTAACTTAACCCTTAATTAAACTTGTATTCCAGGCCATTAGTTCTTACCCACAATAAAATGAAGCAAAGGCTGTTCACTCCTACCAGCACAAACCTTAACTTTAGTGGTTAGTTAATGAATGGCTTATCCTGCTAGTCAAGTAGGGAATCTATGGGGCTATAGCTATCATGATATGGCTGAGCTATTTCTAAAGCTGTGGTTCAGTACTGCAGGAACTGACAGGTTCTGTTTATTGAGGCTTAGCAATGCCACATCTACATTTCTGGGATGAGGCCAGCAGAGCTGAATGAATCTCACTGCTTCTTAGAACAAAAAATTAAAATATTTAGAATACAGTTAATGTTCTGAAAAGAAAACTAAAATCCTAAATAAGGTATCTAATAAAGTATCTAGAACATATTGACTCTGTTAGACTTACTTCCCCTGTTTCACCTATCTTAAGTCTTTCCCCTACTTCTTTTGGGTCTCATATCTCTGTCCAGCGTTTTACTCTCATGCAGAATAACCCCAGTAATGCATCAGTAATTGCATTCTAGGTCAAATGATGATGCCTGAAATAAGTTCAGAGTTGGAGAGAATGATCTCTCAGTACAGGCAGTGCAATTGACTTCAAGTGCGGGGTGGAAAATTTTGGTGAGATAAGTAATCAGTGTTTTATGTGTAACTTGAAACTGTGATTAGAATATGATAAATAAATAAATAAAAAGTGTAGTAGTGAATGAGAACATGGGTATGTAATGTTTCTCTAGTGGAAAAAAATGGCTCACCAAGTCCTGTCTTATGATCCAAGCTATCCATTCCTTCCACGGTGTCCCAAGCCTGCCACAACTATGGTGATATGAACTGCTTGTAATTTCAACACCAAAAACATTCGGTCTTCTTTCTGTTGGCTGTATAACCCAGTTCTTTATAGTGATTCAGTTCAAGTTGTTGTATCAGCACAAGTCACAGTACCACAACTGCTGCGCAGGAGCAGGTACAAGTGACAGGGCAGAAGCAACTTAATCTATCTCACCACCAAAAAATAAGTGTACTGTGCAACCAGAAAGGAAGAGCCTACTGAATTTAAACTGACCCTCAAATGAATTTTATATTCAGAAAGGTTCTTCTTGCATACCTGTAATTGGTATAAAAATATTTTCACTAATATTTTGTCTGAAGTCAACCTATATTCTTCTCATACCTGTACTAATGTTGCTTTTCAGTTTTTACACTCCGACATTTCTGTCATGATCTTCACCTTCTTGAACCTCTTTTTCACTTACAGTGCCTTCACCATTTTCAGGATCTTCATTGTACACGTATCATCTTCTGTTCCATCCATGGGATTTAAAATACAGTATTTCTCAAAAATACTAGCTACAGGTTTTGGACTTATCTGATCTGGTGATCTCTTAATATAATGATGAGGTAGTTTTGCACCACTATGTATTTTTCCTGTAGAAGCTAGAGCGTGATCCCTGCCAATAGTCATTCTGAGTATGAAGACTTCAAATGGTCTTTAAAGGGCATATTCACTACTCTACAGAGTTTTGACGTTGTTACTCTTGATATAACCACAAGATCAATATTCATTTTCTTGGCAGAATTCTTCACAGCTGGCATTAGATGACCTCTGAATGTATCTAGGACAACCATTCTTTTTCTTAACAGCACACCTGGTCTTCTGATCCAAATGATATCCAGACAATTTTTCATTAAATTTTTAGACATCCATCCTTGGTTTTGACGCCTCACAATTATTCCAGTAGGCATCTATTCCTTCAACATTTCTTTATGCTTCCATATCACGTATGGTAGCAATATTATGCCATCTGTTAACACTGCCAACATTACTGTATCATGCATTTTTTCATCCACGAGAGCTTTGATGGTGGTAGATTTTGTACTTATTTTTTCAATGTTACAATGGATGGTAGGTCAAAGTAAACCAATTGTCTAGTTTGGCTAAGCAGATAACAAAGCAAGGGGCAGATTCTTGGCAAATTGAAGTTCTTTGCCATAGGCAAAAGAACTTCGGTTGTATCATTTGAATGGAACATCCCATGCTGGTCCTGAATTCTTGCTGTGAAAAGTTTTGTACTTAAGCTAGCTCTTGATCTTTCTGTTTAGTCATTCATATATTTGGGTTTCCATCTTTTCTTTGACTATGCACAAATTATGCAAATTTGTGCTCCCTCTTCATGGTAGGATCCTCTTCTGGGTCTAATTGGGCATCAATTTAGGGCATAAAAGATTCTATTTTTAGTTTTTCAATATTCTCACATTTTCTTTTGCCATTATATTTCTTCTAAGCCTCACAACTCTTAATTGTTGCTGCACACGACACCACCATTAGTTGAAAATTTGCATCAAAACCTTTTCCTGTACCTTTTAGTACATTCCCTTTTGCACTCATACCTCTCATCTCCAGAGCAGTTTCCATATTTCCATTTCACAATTCAATTATAAGATTCACGGAGATTCATAAAACTGCCAGAAGCAGCAGTGGGATTCTCTGAGCTACAGCAGGTTACACTGCTGCACCACTGAGGGGGTGAAGAAAGCAGCAGTAATCAGGGGCTCTCTCTATGCCACCATTTTCTAGGTACATATGGTATATATCAAGTCAAGACATCATTAGAGTCTTGATAGGATAAGGAAAATCAAATGTGAAGATTTAAACTATTAAATACCTTTTTGTAGTCCAGCTCCTGGAGGTTGAATAAAAGGTTGCTTAAATGTCTCTATGCTAGGGAAAAAAGAAAAAAAAGAAAAAAAAAAGTAAAGTGGGCCCACCTTTGAGGTCCTTAGGATGGAAAGAAGAAGCTATAAATTGCCTGGCAATAGATGACATAAATTAGAGCTTCAGCATGTGTTAAAGTCCTTAGGTACCTTCAAACAGTAATATCATTTATTTGAATAAACATAGAAGTTAATAACTGTTCTTGCTACACAACTATTTAAACCACATAACTGGAGGTGAACTAAAGATCCTGTTTGGTGTACATTCTGCAAAGTTTAATTCATTTGTTTTTACTGAAAGTCAGTATAGTTGCAAGATAAGGAAAAGAAGGTAGTGTGTATATTTTGTGTGAGTGTCAAACAAATGGATACATGAAATATTTTGTGGTGAGACTGGAAGCTGTAATAGAAGTGAAAGGCTCTTAGCAAACCAAAGCAAGTGGTTTCCATAATGTATTTTGTTTAAGTGTAATAAGCAAATCTTTTACTTTAGACTAAAGCTGATGATTTGCCTCTCTTCAGATGTCTTTTTCAATCAGATGTGCCTCATCTGATGATTAGATTTATGGTGAGCTTTTTAGGCTCTCTTATGGTTTAGAGACTAAATCTCTCATATCTTTCACAGAGACATATATTTCACTTAAAAAGACTATTGGCATTTGATCCATCTTTGGGACAGATGAAAGATACAATAACCTGCATATTTTCTCATTTAAATGAATAAAACACCTCAGTATCTTTCTGACCCTTGTGTACACAGAAAATTCTCATTATCCTCATTAAGAATTCAGCCTTACTGCATGAAAGATATAGCTCTGTCTCTTAGATGTTATGATACTTATTTTTATTTGAATATACGGTCTATTCTTAATACCAATATGATAGAGAGAGCCTTTGGAGATTTCTCCTTTTCTTTTGCCCTTCCAAAGAAAAAGAAGGCACAGAAAAAAGACAACAGTAAAAAGAACTTACTGGACATTAATAACAGGATGAAGTATAAAGCACTATCAGGTCTGCTGGTAGTTAGTTCTCTATTTATAGACTTGATGTCAGAGGTATATTCCTCTGTTTTGAATAACTGCTATTAGTATAGCCATTGGCAGAATGAGCTGTCAAAAAATAAAATGTTTCACTGGTTTGGAAAGACAGAGCCCAGCTTTGGTTCGTCCTTTTTAAAGCTTCTGTCTTTTTTTCTTTCCTTTTTTTTTTTTTTTTTTTTTTTTCTTAAGGTGAGAAAGTGACATCGATGGCAGCTAATACCTAATGTGTCAAGGTTGCCAAGTTAACAGGCTAGAGATGTGTCAGTGAAGTCTGTTTCTATGAGAGGAATTCAGCAGGCTACAGTTTCAAGTACTCAGAAATAAACTGATCCCATCTCTCTCTCTCTCTCTTTTTTAATTTAAAAAAATAATTTGTGCTCTAACCAATGAAAATTAATGTAGTCAAACAAAGGATACAGTACATGCTTAAGATGCAAGTCTAAAAATGGATAGCTCTGTTAAGAGTTTGTGTTGCTTCTAAATCTTAAAAATAGTGGAATAATTAACATAACATACCCAGTTGCAATTTCCAGAAATAAATGTCTGATTGAAAAAATGACTTGAACATATCATCATTTCCTTGATTGGATTAAGGAGGTACTATAAGCAAAGTATGAGTTTAATTGCTGAATCAATTTTAAGAGCACAGAATTTGACTGGGTAGAATAACAAGGTGTTAAGAAATGGCCAGTAGGAATTTAGCAGGAAGAAATTCAGTCAAACCAGTAGAATTCTTTTCACAGTCTGAGAGCTGACTTGGTCAACAGTGGGGAAAGTTGTAGACGTGATACTTAAGGAAGCACTCCTATTTTTACACTGACTTCACTGACTCATTACTTACCCTCGGACTGTATTAGGAGAATTTTGCAGTGGTCTGTACTGGACAAGATAGTGGTCAATATCTTCATTAATGCTCTTCATTATGGAATAAAGTGTTTCCTTATGAAATTTAATGGGAATGTTTGCAAGCACTTTGGAGGACAGGATTAGAATTCACAATGGCCTTGATAGACTGGAGAAACAGACTGAAATCAATAAGATAAAAATCAGTAAGGACTAAAGACAACTTTAAAGTATTACCTGCAGGAAAGTAGATTCTCTCCCCCCAAAAAATTCCTTCAGTGCAGAATTAAAGATTTAAATCATAAAATATGACAGTAGGTCCTTCCAGAGGACCATTTTTTTGCTTTGCATTAATCTGTGTATCCTCTTGCTGTGAATTATGATGCACGGTCTTTCTGATTAAGGAAGTTCCAACAAAAGGCAAAGTACCTTTGGTTGAACTCTTTGCTAACACCTCTATCTATCTAACTGTCAAGAAAGAGATCATGTCTGGCCAATATGGTCAGGAACATTTTAGATCCATCCAAGCCTGAACTGCATGGAGAGATCTTCAATTAGATATTTCTAATGAGTGTGCCAGAGCCAACCACCTATGGTTTATGCATGAAGAAGATAAATTAGGCAACCTGGATCTTTGCTGTGTATTTGGCCAAGAATGTGCTCTGTGTTCAGAGTAGTACAGGCCTAAATTTTCATGAGATTTAAATTTATGTCAAGCCACATTTGGATTCACTGATAGTTTTCCTAGGCTTACAAAAGAAGTGGTGCCTACCATCTGAAACATACAGTACAGTATGTATTTTGGAAGGCAGGTTACAAGCTTATTTCAATACACTGTGAGTATGCATGTCTGTCTACTGTAAAAAGTATCACCAAGGGAATAGGACAAAAAGGCAAAACCAGAAATAATATCCACAAAACTTTACCTGAAATCTAGTAAATCCAATGCATGCTACCCTTGCAAGAGGCTGTATACATACCTCTAAAATCCTTTTTTTCTTCCTTTCCCTGGCAGTGTTCCTTATTAGCAACTTACTAGAAAAGTGGATTTATTTTTTTTTTTTAATGTTGCAAATCATGCTTGATGTTAAAAAATGCTAAGATTACATACATTCATAAGGTAAAAATACTTTGGAAAAAATATAGTATTGTCAAAACTTGCACGGATGAAACCAAACCTTTCAGGGTTTTCCCCCATTTTAAAAATGAGAATGGCTATGGTGAGACACCTCATAGCTTGATTCAAAACTTTTATTTGTGGGTTATGTACATTCAAGTCTCAATTTGCCTAACTCAGAGAAATTATACTCTTGAAGTTTTCATGGTTTAGAGGCTTTCCTTTGAGCTTTGGGTAGTGTTTTTTTTCATTATTATACTTCTTTCTGGTTTTGATATGCATCTGTGCAAAGCAGGATAGCCGTAATTAAAAAAATACAGAAAAATTCTACCTGGAAACCCCAGTAAATTTGCATATATTTTCTTCTGATAAGTAATTTCTCAGTATTGAGGGAGTGGTGAAGGCAAAAAACAAGTTTCATTTAGCTCTTCTGCTTACCTAGGTCTCAGACCCTAATAGTAAAAAAAAGAAAAAAAAAAAAAATCACAAATGGAATAAACCGAAGTGATCTAAAGCAGGGTTAATATTAGCCATATGAAAGTAAATACCTCAGTTGACAGTGCCTGTTTTGTCTATGCTAGAGGAGGTGGGAGTTAGTGAGTGTAAGCCATGCAATCACTTGTTGCCTCTTCCTTGCAGAAATCTCTGTTGCTGCTGACGTTGTTGCAGTAAATGGACTCACAAGAAAGCTTCCAGTAAATGGCAGAGCCAAACTCTTGTGTCTTCTTCCACTGTCTCATCTCCAAATCCTGGCTCCCTAAGTTCCCAGCCTTCCACCCTAGTTTTTCTTAGCCTCCACTCTCCTTACTTAATACCCATCAGAAACCAACAGAAAAACTCCCTTTTTTCTATCTGCAGCCCAAATAAAGCCTTACTAACATCTTCCACTGGTCTTACAAAAAACTTCCCTGAAATTCTTACTGACTAAATAGGCAGCCTTACTTTTCAACTTTCCCCCATTATAACCAAACTAATGGCATATGTGGTGTTGTTACTATTGGGCAGATAAGCCCCCATCCATTTGCTCACTCATTCCCCCCCCAGCTGAATGGGGGAGAGAATTGTAAGGACAAAAGTGAGAAAAACTCACTTTTAAAAATTATTTTTAAAAAGACAGTTTAATAAGTGAAGCATATATGTGTGCATAAACGGAGTAAATTAAGGAATTTATTCACTATTTGTCTTTGGCAGGCAGATACCCAGCCAGTTCCTGGAAAGCAGGACCTCAAAATGCATCATGGTTACTTGGGAAGATGAAAGCCATAGCCACAAATGGTCTCCTTTCCTCCTCCTTTTCCTGAACTTTTATGGCTGAGCACAATGTTAAATGGTATGGCACACCCTTTTGGCCAAATTGGGTCAGATCTCCTGGCCAAGCCCACTCCCAGTTTCTTTCCCACTCCCAGCCTAGTCCCTTTGAGGGTGGTAGAGTGGGAAAAAGAAAAAGCCTTGATGCTGTGCAAGCACTGCTCAGCAACAGCTAAAATATTCGTGTGTTATCAACACTGTTTTAGTCACAAATTCAAAACACAGCATCATACAGTCTGCCATGAAGAATATTAACTCCATTTCAGCCAAACCTAGTACATGGCAAAATTCAGTGTTATCTGTGTTGCTGGGAAGTGTATGGTGAGGTGTGGCTTGGAGTTTGAAAGTGCAGAATGAAAAGTCACAACAGTTCAGAACAAAATTCTATGAAGAGAACGGATATTTCTGTATTAACAACGCCTTACAAAAAAATCTGATTATTGTTTCCAACTTTATCTCCTTCAGTGAAATTCTTGACAATTTATTTTCTATATAATTCTAAATTATATATCTCAATTTTAAGGTATAATTCCAAAAGAAAATAGAATATATGTATGAAAAGCACATTATTAATAGTGAAAATATATGAGGTTAATATATGAAGGAAACTGCTGGTTTGATTTCCCACTTTATCTTCAAAAACTGACATCTCTGTCAGCAAACAAAAATATGGTGGAAATCAGTTTGCATATGATTCCACATTGTTTCCACAGATATAACATGAAAATTGTATGTACTGAACAGTACATTTGAAATAATGGCAAATAATAACTACTCTTGTCTTTTTTAAATATTCAGATATACATTACAGTAATATTTTAACAGCTTTTTACGGAAATAAACCACTTGTCACTGATATTTCAAAACCAATCATAAACTCAATGATTATTTACTTATTCTTTCATTCTAATTTCCTTTGAAATTTACAGGAATATTGTACCACTGAGTAACGGATGGCAATTTTTCATTACTTTAGCTAATGCTAAAATGAAGTTGTTCTCGGTTCAACTGATCCGAGATGATCAGATGATCATTCTCCATTAAGGAGAATAGAAATTAAAAAGTAAAGGCAGCATTTTGCTAGGGAGCATGCAACATCTTCTCTTATTCAAAGTGCAAACTAGATCACCCCGCGCTGCTGTGAACAGAGATAATTCACTGAAACCAGTCTACATAAAAGAGTAGAAAAAACAGTGAGGAAAGAAGGGTAGGGAAAGAAGATATAAATTTTCTTTACTAGCACAACCTCATCACAGATATTCTCTTTCTGAGTCAGCTGACAGGATTTCCAGGAGTCAGTAACTATGCTAGTACGTTCAGAGAGCTGTCTAAGGTTGTTTAAATTATCATCTCAAATCAAACCAATCAACCCACAGCTACTTTTAAAAGCCTCTCAAAACATAAATTTTTTTCTGTGTATATGTATTTATACTCAATCATTCCAGGCCATCATTAGCTTTTGCTTCCTATGGTTATCTAAAATATAAGGAAAATTGGTCAAGTTTCTTTTCTGATTCCTACAGTAATGCAGTGTTTAAGATAGTTGTGAGTAAATACTTTGAAAACTGTGGCTAATTACTGTACTTTCTACCAAATTCAATAATTTCCCTAATAAAACTGTATCTTTTTGTCTTTTGCAATACAAAGGATCTACAGCAATGCTTACCCACCCTTCTGTGTCAAGCACAATCTTTATATTCATGGGGGCTTCCTCTCTGACCACATAAGAAATAGTATTTACTATTCTGAAAGACATACCACCATAATCCTTAAGAAGGCTGCCAGTAAATGATACAACAAAATTTAATGACGAGGAAACAGCTTGTTAACATTGTTTTCATATTTAGTGTATTCAAATAACTTTGAAATAACTATAATGTGTAATAGTCCCATATCACAGCTGGACTTTCAAGTCAGCTATTACAAAATCAGCAAGTGCTTTGAAAACTCTGGATTCCCATGCCCAGCTGAGTGCATATTCTCGGTTGTGTTTGCATTAATTGTCATGGCACTTTAAGTACAGTACTTAGTCTCAGAAAATGTTCTGTAATCAGTCAACCCTCGTGGCTCTTTAGAGCCTGAGGTGCATATAGCTTCCCTGAATAAAGACTATCGCAGCTACTGTCCAGATGTCTGCTCTTTGTCCTGGGAAGAGGATCTCTAAGTTCCCTCTCATCATCTCTACGCTGTCCTTAGGGCCTTCAGGTTCTCACTTTGACTAACATTAGTATTGCACTGGAGAACACGGGAAAAAGCTTCAAATGACACAGGGACTGATTCCTCCTGTCTCTCCACGCAGCCCTTTCCTCTGAAAATCTGATCTGTAGTGCTGGGCTCATCAGTAGGAAGGTTTATTACTCAGCTCAGTATTGAAATGATGAAGGGGGCATTCTATAACAATAATATCCGCAGACTGAAAAAATCCTGAAGTACAAGATATTCTGATGAAGCCCCACGTTAGGAACACTCTGCAGGGCCTGTTCTCCAGCATTACTTATCGGAAGGAACAACTGCAGGGTATCAACAAACAACCTGCACATCAGCAGGGCAGTTCTTTCTTCACGCTTTGCTATTTCAATTATCTTAATAAATACAGATCTCATCATTAATAGGACACCTTCCTCCAGCAAAGATTTAGAGGTGTGTGCAGCAGGTGAGTTTGTTATTTGGCAGCATTCCCCCAGGTACACTTACCTTCTCATCTGAAGTCCTTAATCATCTACTTGTGCATTTCCAGTTCTTTTATCCTTCATTCCTTTCAGGTTCTGTTTTTTCCCTTAGTCTTCTAGATTCTCACCCAACTGTTATTATTTATTATATCTGTTATTTTCTCATAAATTACTTTCTCTTTTGTTTTAATCCAGACTGCATTATTTTATTACTTGATCCTTCATTTGCAAAAGCTGTAATGTAGTTTTTCCATTCTGTGTAATTCTTTACTCATATAAAACTCAAAACGTTCATTCTTAAACTGTTCTTAGTTGAATTTGAGAAAGTTCTAAATTTCTGCTACAATTCATCACTCAGATATGAGGGAGGGGGTGAGTGGCAGCTTGGTGCCTACTTCTTTTTTTAAGACAGGCAACCAAACGCCCCAGTATTAGTTTAACAAGAATGTGTTCACTTATTAAGTTCTTGTAGTGATAAGACAGGATGACATCAATTCCAGTCAATAGTCAATAAGTAGCGATTACTGTAAACTTAACTAAATTACAAACAAGTGCATCTCCAAGACACCTTCCTACTAGTAATCTATACGTGTTTTGTCCTTTGTTTTGTTAGAACATTAAGGTGTAATACGGAAATCAGCAATAAACAACAGGATTTAAGCTGTGTTTGAGCCAGACACCTGAGAGATTTTGACTTGAAAAATTTCTTTGAGTTATTTTGTTTGAGACTTAGAACTAATTTCTAGAGGAAATGTGCTGAATTTTCAGTTCATTGGGGAGAATGCACAGTTTCCACTGAAAACAAATAGTAGCTCTCCTTTTTCCTCCTGCTTCAATCTGATAAGACTGAAACTATATCTTCAAATGTGTACGTTTGTTTACAATAAAACTGATGTGCTAGAAAGTGAGACAGTGAATCTGACAACATGAAACACAAAGAAGGATGCCTGCAAGCTGAACCCACAATTTAAATAGTTTAAGGGACGTGTTATAACCTCAGGTAATCTAGTTTGCTTATTATCTGAAATTGCCGTTTTTACATCAAAATACAGCGTTGGTATCAGAAAGTATCTTGACAGCCTGTAAATAAGCATAAAGAAATATAAACTTCAAATAAGGGTCATGATATACAAATACCTCTTTTCTGATAAAAAACACCTCAACAACAATAAATAATGTTATGAAAAAACAAAAGGACTGACTGGCAAGTTGGTTTCATCCGATAGACTAGAGGAGTTCAAAATGGTCTTGTATTAAGGAAAATCATCCCTGAGTGGAATTCTAGTGTGTCAATATATTTTTTTAAAAATAACAAGTAAACAATAAAAATATGTGAACAAATAATAAAAGGATCTTTGCTACTATCTCTATTAGGAGCATTCTTCGTGCTGTCCTTCTATTAAGAAAACAAACATCCTTACAGTTTAATAGTATTTAAAATAAAAAGCTTGAAGAAAAATGGAATAAATTATACTAGGGAAAGTTATTGTAAAAAACACATTCTCGTGCTTTCCTTAGTCCTTCTCAAATTTAAGCCTTAGCTCTGGTAACAGGTTTTGTAATTCGTTGGGATGTTATTAAGCAGACTGCATTTTAAATGGCATGGAGTTCTTGTCTGTTTATTTTCCTCAACAGCTTTTCAGACCTCAGGATTCTCAGACACTTGTAAGAAGGGATTAAACAAATATCTCTCAGAAACAGTTTTGATGTAGTTCATCATATCTTTTGATGGAGCAATGGCTTAGACAGGATCTTGAGGTACCTTCCATTTCTATTTTCTAATTCTATGATCTCTCAAACAGATTCTGTAATTTGGAAGTAGCCTCTCTTTTGTGTACTTCCTCCGGTTTCTTTGGTATTGTTTATTAAGGAACTGTAGCCTTAAACCTTCTTCTCTTCTGACAGTCAGTGACTGACACATCTTTTTTAAGCTATCAGGTGGTTCATGCTGCATTTGTAAGTAATTGCTGCTTCTTTCAGATATTTGCCTCTTTTCAATAAATTATCTCTGAAGTTACCACAGATCTCCTTTCATTGTCCTTTTTTTCAGTTTTCAGGATACCACATCAGGAATCAGTCAAACCAGTTTCACCTCCATTTTTGTCCTACATGCCCTACTTAATATTTCACTTCTTTATTGTTCTTCATTTTTGTAGTTTCCTCTTGTTCTGTTTGAAGTGCACTGTATTTTTTTCTGTTTTCTGGTATTCTAGCACATAGTTTTCACCTACAATAATAGAAGCAGTTGTTTTTGTTTTATCTTGAGGTGGATGAGGATGACGCTTCCATAAGTAAAACACAAGATCATCTATATTTTACACAAGTATGTATAGGACAATTTAATAACGTTTCCAGTAATCCCTGGGGGGAAGAAAGGCACCTGTTCAGCAACGTCTTTGAAACTGAGCTAACATCACAATATTCCTCCTGAAGTATTCTCTTGTATTTTTTTCAGTATATTAATACAATTTTAAATATAACATTTAAATATTACATTTTGCCACTGTGTGTCTAAGTTAATGAAAATAAGCTTTCATGGAGTCCTCCAGTAGTTCAGGTTTGTGTGTGCAGAAATAGTAAGAGAAATCATAAAATGGAATATATGTCAGATAAAAAAAAATTTTTTTCAAATGTTATTGTTCAATGATGGGGGGGGGGGGGGGGGGCGGGAAATCCCTGCAGCAAAGAAATCACAAATGTCTTGTACTAGCACATTACAATTCCAGACAATGGAATGGTCTTAATAACTTAATAACTTAAAATAACTTAAGACTGACCACCAACTCTTTTTAATTGCATGCAATTTTTAATTAACACCTAGGATTTTATATACTAATGTGGACTGGTTCTGAGCTTCACACTTAGGACTTAAATATAAAGGAACTTGTTTCACTTTGAATATTTATCAAGAACATCCCCAGTTGTTCACAAGAGCTCTGTTAAGGGCACTGGCTGGAAGTATGGCAGGAGCCGGTTGTAGTCCCTTTGTATGGTTCTGGGTAGGAAGCCTACACATTGGCCTGCTATGTCTTAGGCATAGCTATGCATTTCCTTGCCCACAGAATTTTCTTTTTAAGCCAGACTGGAATAGTCTTGCTTCTTCTCCTATATGTGATATGTCAGAGGGACATTCTAATAAAGTACTCCAGAGCCATGGACAAGAGACACTTTTTCTCACTGAAAGCATGTGTGTTGGTTTGGTTTTTTCCCAGTATGAAGAGGTATTTAAAGGGATTCTGCTATTAATGTCTAATTTGTTTTGTAGAATTGTGCTTGGTGCTTCTTAACAAGAAGTCTGTCCTAAATGGACTTCTTGAAAGTATTTATCAACTTTAAGCAGTCAACCTAAAGGAAGGGAGTCATAAACCAGTTTCTAGTGTTGCCACAAGTTCCCTCTCACAAGAGGCGCACCCAGTTATAACACTACGCTAGAAATATTGGTATTTCATAACGAGTCTGTACAACTGTTTACCTCTATTTGGAAATATAAATCAGGTTTGTAGTTCAATTATACAAGTGCAACGTAGCAGAAAGTTCCATTAACTCTTTCTTTAGGGACTGCTGGTGCTTCTACCCAGTCTCCTTTAGCATTCTGCTCTTTTTTGTAGTTTTCATGTGGTCACTTTCAATACAAAGTCTGATTACCAGCACTGATTAAATTCTCTAGTCTCAAAGAGCTTCAAAACCAGATGATATTGGAATTCAGTTTTCACAGAAGTATTTTTCCCTTATTTAACTTGCATCTTCTTAATCCTGAGTTATCTTAAGCATCCTTTGTTCTTCCTGAAAAATGAAAATCACAGAAATGAAGACTTACTCTCTGAATGAGACATGTATTATAAAAGACTATTAGAAGATTTACTGAAATAATATAACGCATATATCATTGGTCTGACAAAAGATTAAGACAGCGATTTAAAAAGTACTGAAACTTCAACTTCAGGTTCCTGATAAATTTGGCCTTAAACCTCATTACAATATAACTTTCTAGTCTAACACTTCAAACTGACACCTCATGCAATAAGTGTGGCTCAGTTCTGTAGAAGGATGTCTTCTGAGTACTTTGTATTTAAATGTGTGCATGATGATTTCGAAACACCTCTGAAACACAGGAAGCTAAAATATTCATTAAATGCTTGAAAAGAAATAAGAATCAGCCTGTTAGGAAAGCTTTCCTCACTCACTCAAAGACATGGCTTTCATTAAGACCATTAACATGGGACAGTTACTCTTGGTTACTGATAAATGTAGAGTAGATTATAGTGAATTATCGAAAAGATTAATCACCTAGTCCTTTTCTTGAAGACTATTAACTACTATATTAATGCTTTTTCCACTGCACTAGGATTAGCTAGTCAGATTGTCAGTCCTAGTATGTGGTAATTCTAGGCATGTTGATGTCTAGAGATACAGTCCTTATAAAGCCCTTGCCTATAAAGAGACTGAATGTTAGAGGCTTCTGGAGGTCAAACAAATATTTTTAAAACTATTATTATTATTTCAAATAGTTCTATATCTAAATGCTCAATATTGTATATAGCAGCATGAGCCTGCATATGTGTTGTTTATCCCACTAACAAAGTTTGAGGTTTATGTCTTTCAAAGTGTTCTTATGTATTGGACTTTTAAACCTATAAGGTGATGGTGACTGCATGCATTTCTAGATATTTAATGCAGTCCAAATGTGAATAAGTAACAGCTGCATAAGAACATTTAAGAATTACATAAATTATCCTCTTCATGGTCACTGTTCATTGTGATCTTATTTGTGAGATACCTAGCTTTGAAAAAAGTTTGTAATAACGTTTTTGCTTCTTACTCTACCTTGGCTTTCTCAGTCTTCAAGTAGTATTTATTGTTCTTCATCACCATCTAAAATTGGAGATTACACCGGGTTGTGTAATTACTCACATATCCTGGACTGGAGTCAGTGGGCAATTTAGGCTCAGAAATGTTTGGAGCTGTTGTTTCTCCTCAAAGTAAAAAAAAATAAAAATGTATCATCTCTGAGCTAATAATGTTAGATTAAAAGAAAAGGAGCGGTATAAACAGGTCTCCTATGGAACGTTCTGTTCTGACCCTTTCTGTAAGACTATGTGACAGACAGTTTGCAAAAATTCTTGTAAGGGGAAAAAGGGAGACCTACAGAAAAAAGTAATAAATTAATACACAAAAATCAAAGGTAGTTAAAGAAAAGAAGGTTAAAGTAGAGAAACAAAACTTGCAGAACATGCAGCAGAGGAATCAATGAGGGGAGGTGTTCTGCTGGACCTTGTTCTCACCAATAAGTAGGGACTGGTGGGGAGTAAAGGTTGGAGACCGTCTAGGGTGCAGTGATCATCAGATGATTGAGTTTTTGATCCTTGGAGAAACAAAGAGAGGGGGTAGTAAAACTGCTACCTTAGACTTCCAGAGGGCTAAATCTGACCTGTTCAAAATACCGATTAACAAAATCCCTTGGGAGGCTGCCTTGAATGACATGGGAGTCCAGGAAGGCTGGACATACTTCAGGAGCAAAGTCTTAAAGGCGCAGGAGCAGGCTGTGTCCGTGTGCAGAAAAACAAGCAGGTGGGGAAGGAGACCGTCCTGGCTCAACAGGGACCTTTGGATGGATCTCAAGGACAAAAGGAGAATCCATTGCCTTTGGAAGAGGGGGCAGGTCTCTCATGAAGACTATAAAGATGTAGTGAATTTGTGCAGGGAGAACATTGGGAGAGCCAAAGCACAGCTAGAGCTCAACTTGGCTACAGCTGTTAAAGATAACAAAAATGTTTCTATAAATTCATTAACAGCAAAAGGAGGATTAGAGAAAATCTCCCTCCTTTACTGGATGCAGAGGGAAACATGGTAACCAAGGATAAAAAAAGGCTGAGGTGCTCAACGCCTACTTTGCTTCAGTCTTTAGCAGTGGAACTGGCTCTTCCCTGGACACCCAGCCTCAGGAGCTGGGAGATGGGGAGGGGAAGTAGAATGAGGTCAGCACAATTAAGACAAAGTGGTCAGAGACCTGCTGCACCACTTGAATGCACACAAGTATGTGGGACCAGACGGGTTACACCCAAGGGTGCTGAGGGAGTTGGGAGTTGTGCTCGCCAAGGCCCTGTCCATGATTTACCTGAAATTATGGCTAACTGGGGAAGTCCCGTTAGACTGGAGGGTAGCAAATATAACACCCGCCTACAAGACAGGCAGAAAGGAGAAAAACTGGCTGCCCATGGCCTGGATGAGCGACCGGTCTGCTGGATCAAGCACTGGCTGGATGGACGGTCCCAGAGAGTGGTAGTAGTGGAGTTAAATCCAGCTGGCGGCCAGTCACAAGTGGCCTCAGGGCTCAGTGTTGGAACCATTTCTGTTTAACATCTTTATTGATGATCTTGATAAGGACACAGAGTGTATCATCAGTAAGTTCGCAGATGACACCAAGTTAAGCGGGAATGTCGATCTGCATGATGATAGAGAGGCACTACAGAGACATGTGGATAGATTGGATTGGTGGACCAACGTTAACGGGGTGAGCCTCAACAAGGCCAAGTGCCAAGTCCTGCACTTGGGCCACAACCACCCCATGGATCGCTACGGGCTTGGTGAGGTGTGGCTGGAGAGCTGTCTGGAAGAGAAGGATCTGGGGGTTCTAATTGACAAGCAGCTGAACATGAGCCGACAGTGTGCCGGGGTGGCCAAGAAAGCCGACGGCATCCTGGCTTGAAAGAGAAATAGTGTGGCCAGCAGAAGTAGGGAGGTGATAGTCCCCCTGTACTCTGCACTGGTGAGGCCACACCTTGTGTCCATTTTTAGGCACCTCAATATGAGAGAGATATCGAGGTGCTGGAGCGAGTGCAGAGGAGGGCAACGAAGCTGGTGAAAGGCCTGGAGAACAGATCCTATGAGGAGCGATTGAAGGAGCTGGTATGTTTAGTTTGAGAAAGAGAAGGCTGAGGGGAGACCTCATCACTCTCTACAGCTACCTGAAAGGACATTGTAGAGAGGTTGGTGCTGGTCTCTTCTCACAGGTAATTAGCGATAGAACAAGAGGGAATGGCTTTAAACTGCAACAGGGGAGGTTTAGACTGGATATTAGGCAAAAAATTTTCACAGAAAGAGTGGTGAGACAGTGGAATAGGCTGCCCAGAGAGGTGGTGGAATCACCATCCCTGGTTGTGTTTAAAGGTCATTTGGATGAGATGTTGCGGGATATGGTGTAGGGGAGAAGTTTGTAGAGCAGGGCTGATAGTTGGACTCGATGATCCCAAGGGCCTTTTCCAACCTGAATGATTTTGTGATTCTGTAGACTGAGAGAGTTGGGGGTCATTCAGCCTGGAAAAGTCTCTGGGGAGACCTTATAGCGGCCTTCCAGTACTTAAAGGAGGCCTACAGGAAAGATGGGGAGGGACTCTTTATCAGGGAGTGTAGGGATAGAATGAGATATAACGATTTTAAATTGAGAGGATAGATTTAGATTAGATATAAGGAAGAAATTTTTTACTGTGAGAGTGGTGAGACACTGGCACAGGCTGCCCAGAGAAGCTGTGGCTGCCCCCTCCCTGGCAGTGTTCAAGGCCAGGTTGGATGAAGCTTTGAACAACCTGGTTTAGTGGAAGGTGTCCCTGCCTGTGCAGGGGTTTGGAACTAGATGATCTTTAAGGTCCCTTCCAACCCAAATCATTCTGTGATTCCATGAACACCACAGGTTCCTGGTAACAATAAGTAGTTCTCCTTTTGGTGGTTTTTATAGCCTCCAAGAAAGAGGCACTCTTGTCGGGAGTAAGGGGCGAATGGTAAAATACAAAATCTTCTCAGATGATCAACCTGCTTCTTATTTACTTCTTATGTTGTTACAGATCTCCATTATGTGGCCAGATGTTGTCAAACCGTGGTTGACAATATCTATAGAACAATATCTGGAACAGTAACTATAAAACATCACAATGTATTTGTTTATAATCAAAATTGTTAACTATCGGTTCACTCCCATTTCATTTGAATGATATATGTTCAGCCAAAAGTCCTTGCAAATCCCTCAGTGCAGAGAGCCGAGGTGTGATTTTCAAAGTCTTGCTAAGGCATACACCACAGAAATGATAGGTGGGAAAATGAATGATAGACTCTGACCAGCACTGAGCTATGAAGATGTATGTTTGTCACCTTCAGCATTGCAGGAACCTTTCAGACAGTCATGTACGGACAAGCATGAAAGCACACTGATTAAGAGTCCTCAAGAGAGAAACTGAACAAGCAATCCGATTAATTAGTCTTTTCTAGAAAGGTTTCATGTATTTTATTCAGATTTTTAAAATAGAAAGCTGTTAAACATCAAGGAAAGGGGAAGATTGGCAAACTGTCAGGGCACCAGTGCATTAAGCAAATGTATATGAACTCAATCAGTTTAGAATACCTTATTTCTCCTCCTCAGGCCATGATCTGCTTATGACTTTCAGAGGTGCATTTTACAGTGAATCTGCTGATTGTTCTGACTAGGTGTCATAGTTTCTGACCTATTTTTTCTTTCTTTCCCTTTAAAGAAATAAGAAAAGATAAATCTGTTTGATGCAGACTGAACAGAAGCTGTTTTGAATTTTCTGGCAGAAGAGTTTTATCTGATTCAGAGATCTCACATATACATCTCTGCTTGATGTCCTATTGAGAAACAGAATGAATAATTTTCCCCAAAATAGATAGATAATGTCAAATCTAATGGCAATGCAAAGCATAAGATTACCCATGGAGCTTGGCTACACCGCCTTGACTTTCAGGCACGTTACTTTTCAGTGGAAATGGCAGCCTAAAGTGGTATGTTACGTGGTGAGTCTTTGAGTCACAGAGAGCACGCTGAGTCACTCTTCTCTATAGGGAGGAGGATGACGCCCAGCACATTGCAGCATACTGTGAGAGAGAACATTACTGCAGCTCCTCCTCTAGCTCAGCAAGATGCACTGGCACTCACTGAATGAAGTCACTGGAACTCATATCATCGAAACACCCAGTAAAGCTCTGAAATGCCTACATTTCTGCTGCTCAGGATGAACAGCAATGCCTACAGTAAAGGTGCTCTTTGTCTGTGCTGCATCTCGATGACAGTGGGATTCACAGATTAGACCTCCGGGGTAGTATTTTGCAGGCATGCGCAGAACAATCTGAATGCCTTGCAAAAAAACCCACAGAGAAGTGTCCACTCCTGCCATAGAGCACAGCTGCAGAGCTGACAGTGTGCTCAGCTGGGACTCAGTTAATGTCTTTTCCGTATCGGATTGTATTTTACATCTCAGCAGAGTGCCCTAACTACAATGTTACTAGATAGTCAGGAACACATTTCTCTTGCTCTGAATTCCTTCAGCTGAAGGTATTTATTTAATTTCCCTACCAGAAAGTAATGAAATAGTCGCTGGAACAAAGAGAAAGGAGAGGGAAGAAACACAAGGTTGGCTCATGACCAGGTTCTAGTCCTTGCTTCAGTGAACACTGAAACCTCTTAGTTGAGAGGTAGCATTTTCCACGGGAGATAAATTTACCCTGGAATACAGCTCAGCCCTATGGTTAGGCTATTTGGTCAAGTATTAGTATAGACCTGATCTATGCTGAATGACTTGCGACTATAACTGGTCTGGTCTAGACAGCTACTGAAGGGCAGGGGAGGTTCAAGAGGAAGGCTCTTCTGCATATCCCTGTCCATGTATTCTTGACTGCTTCCTGTTCCCTAAAAGCCCAAACATATTGTTCATTATTGAGAACTTAAATTAGGGGGTAGAACATCTCCCAGCAGTCACTGTAATACCTAACTTCAATCTTTCTGTCAAATATAGTCTCCCATTAATTTTAGGAATGCAGTTCTTGTAGTAGTGGGAATGTGGAGCTACTTGCAATCTTTTTCCCTCCAGCCTAGTGGAGGTGGTTCCATTTATTTATTCAGCTTTTGAAAAAGTAATTTTGAAACAATATGAAAATGTATCAGCAGTACACAGTCATGCTGGAATGAAAGAGGCATTAGGTAGTGTAAATAAAAGCTCAATCAGACTGTATTTAAAGCAGTGTTAAGGCAGTGACACAATTAAGTGAATGTCAACATTATCTCCCAATTATCATGGCTTTGTATAATTGCTCTTAATATTGTATATAAACAGATCTTTTTGCAACTCAGTAATTAAGGAAATGTATATGGTCAGGATTCAGTAGGTATTTAAATGATGCAAATTTGTTTTGTCCTGTGGGATATAGAATAGTTCTGCTATTCTTCAGCCTGAAGGCTATATTGGACTATATGTCAAGTGAATTTAAATGCAGCCTCCCAGTTGCACCTTCAAATGTTTCAAATCATTGCTCACTTTGGTGGAGTTCTATCAACACAATGTCTGTTTTTCTTCTGCTGGAATCATTTACAAAAAGTAATCACTGTGTAAAAGCACTTTCATTTCCAAATAAAACGTAATGTGAGACTGTATTTGCATGAACACCTTAGATGGTCCAGTCTGTCATGTCATTTTTTTTCACCTGCAAATTTATATATGGCTGATCACAAAATATACAGTTTTTAAATTCGACAGTGTTTACCCACGTAATAAAAACCATAGTTAAATAAAAAGACATTACTTTTTACCAGAAATAAATATTTTTTCAATACCAAACTGCACTTGCTTCTCAGAATTATCTGTAATCATAAAAAAAAGGGTTATGTTATTATGTAAAATCAGAATTTTGTAACTCTACTAGGCATTCTTAACATTGTCAGTAACTATAACAACAGATCATGACTGTCAATGAGATGAATTTATTCCCACCTTCAAGGATCTATGACTGTGAAATTTGCATTGGTGTTGCATTAGTGTGAATTAATAAAGGAAATAAGCTAGCTATTTTCTCTTCAGAACTAGCGTGTCCATACGTAAAGACCGGAGAAAATTAGAGGTAGAAAAAAAAGTTTGAATCGAATATACAGAAAAGGACTGGCAGGTAAATGAAGTGTCACTGATGTCATTTAAGTATTAATAGTTAGAGGATCATGAAATTGAAGTTTGTTGATAACTGGTTAAAGAATCTTGTTAACACTGTGCTAAAATGAAGCATATAGTTCATCACATAAAATATCATTATGGGAAGAGGGGAAGGACAGGGAAGGAGGTTTTGTCATTATGTATAGATATGCAATGACACCTGGGAAAGGTACAGGAAAAAAAAATAATCTACATGAATTAACTTGTATCACAGAAAATTTTCTATGCAACAGTTTCTTTCAAATGATGACACGAAGACAGGCAGGTGAAGGTCTTCAAAAATCTCCAGACATGTCAAATTAATTACATGGCTGCACAGACCAGTAGAAAATCACTTTTCAGGCAATGTGTTAGAGAATCATAGAACAGTCCGGGTTGGGAGGGACCTTTAAATTCATCTAGTCCAATCCCCCTGCAATGAGAAGGGGCATCTTTCACAAGATCAGGTTTCTCAGAGCCCCATCCAGCCTGACATTGAATGTGTCCAGGGATGGGGCATCTACAACCTCTATGGACAACATATTCTAATGTTTCACACTTGTTGTAAGATATTTCTTCCTTATATCTAGTCTGAATCTACCTCTTTCAGTTTGAAAGCATTGTCCCTTGCCCTATCGCTACGGTCTGTTCTGAAAAGTCTGTCTCCATCTTTCTTATAAGTCTCCTTTAAGTATTGAAATGTTGTAAAAAGGTTTCCCTGGAGCCCTCTCTTCTCCAGGCTGAACAACCCCCAGCTCTCTCAGGCTTTCCTCAAAGGAGAGGTGTTTCATTCCTCTAATCATTTTTTTGTGGCCCTTCTCTAGCCCTGCTCAAACAGGTCCATGTCTTTCCTATGCTGAGGGCTCCATAGGAATCCAGGTAGGGCAGAGATGCAGGAATCCAGGTGGGGGTCTCACCAGAGCAGAGTAGAGGGGCAGAATCACCTCCCTTGACCTGCTGGCTGGTCGTGTCAGACCACCTCCCAGAGATCGGAGTTCCCCGTGTGACAATATTAACACTTGTCCACCTGCTAACGCATGTGTAATTGATGAAAGCAGCGTAGAGAATATTGTGTAAGGGGGGAGAGGTAGGAGTATTTTTCATTTGAGGTTTGGTTTTCTACATTTCTTAGCATGCCGGAAAGTATCCATTCATCTGTCAGCCTGAACATTGATTCTGCATTTGTGAGCATTCGGTTCCTCTTGAGATCATTCATAACCATGTCACCTAAAGCATCCCATATATTCTGAGATTTGCATCAAGACCACCTCCTTTTCTGATGTGCAAGGATTATGTTTTTCCAGATTTGGTTTGGTTAATAATTGAGTGCTAACTCAGTGCAATTGTATGTTTTCTTTCCTGCTAATCTTTTCACTCCCCTGGCTTATGAAAGTACATTTTGCATCTACAGAAGGTTTAGTAGACTTTTGCCATTGAGTTGATTTCAGATGCTACCTTTCAAGTGCTTAAACATTGCTCAGATTATCTTTCTTTCCAATCTCTTATGTCTATGTATCAGATAATAATCACCTCTACAACACTGTGCTAGTCACTCCTTTCCACTTCAATCAATTTCTTCTAGAAGAATGTCTTTTTCTATCAGTCTTCTTTCTTCCTAGTCTACATGCATCATCTATTTTTCAGTCTCCTCTAAATACATGTATTTATATATTTAAATAAATGTATTTTCTCCATTACTCCTATCTTTGTAATATCTGGGTTAACTCATTAGTTTGCAGTGATAAATCTCTTTTCCTAGTGTTGCTTGAGTAATGCAAACTGATATGTAAATGAGAACAATGACTTTGGCTCACAGTTGCTTGTTAAAATCTTCTCATTAATACTCTTTTTTTCCATTCATTGGTTAAATTTTGACACCCTAACAATTCAAATGGGGCACGGAGTACTAATTATTTTTGTTGTTACATCATTTTTGAAATTGTTGCATTCATGCATATCAGAATTAATACTGCATGACTCAGGGGAATGGTTCTTCACAAAGGGTGAAATAATGCCATCGACCAAACCATTACTTTTTAGTCTGTAAATACTTATGTAAGTAGCAAATGAGTTATTAAAAATTACAGTTGATTAATGAATGATTGTCACATGTGAAAGCTAAGTTTTTTATCCTATTATTTGAAATAAAAAGCCTAATCAAGTCAAGAAACATAACTGGGATCTGCATAATAGATGCTATGCGAGCAAAGGGTCAACAGAGTTTCCATCAACCGGTTCCTCCGGGTGGGGGATTCCCGCGGGCTCTGTGCAGGGACCCAGGATGGGTGGCCGGGAACACGCGGGGGGAGGGGGTGGGGGGTGGGGGGTGGATCTGCTGAGGGTCTGCGCCTGTTCGTGGGAGAGAGAAAATGCACCAGGGACGGATCGAAAGGTCAAAGGACAGTTAAAAAAATGAGAGTAAAATGGGGGCTTCTAGGCGCCAAGTCCGTGTGGAAATTACACTTTGGGCAACAGTGAGATTGAGCGAAGGATTCGTGTTCCCGCTCCTTCTCGGTGTAACCGGGATGTGGGTGTTTTCGGGGGTTTTGGAAAGCTGGAGGTGAGCTGTCTCGAGGGAACGCCGCTGCGGCAGGCGGAGGAAGCAGCCGATTCAATGTGAATGATAGAGCAAGCTTCAACTTTATTGAAAGAAATCACCCCTTACATAAGCACTCTACAATAATCACGCACACTACTCACAAATCTGTTGGGTACATGTAACAGGCTACATTATAATGTCCCAGCCCCTTGTGGCATTTCAGATATGTCACAACATCTTCCCTCTTCTGGCCTGCCTCCTTTCCCAAGGTTGTTTTTACCATCAAGGCCATTGTGTACCTCAGTTTCTCTCTTTGTTAACATAACAGTCCTTTGTTAGGCATAACTGTACCCTGGGTTTTTCCTGTTTACCTCAGGTGGCTGCAATCAGCTCCTGCAGAGACCCATGGCCTTGCTCTCTGCAAGCCGTTCTCCAACAATTCCCCCTTTTTCTTTTTGTGCAGGCTGCACAAGCATAAATTCACTAATATTTCTCATCATACAACTATATGCTATTTTAATAATTACTACAATCAATAGTACTATTCCTAATCACCGCAATCCTTCTTGTAACAGACCTTGCAGCCATAGGGACAGACCAAACACAGATTGTAACCATTTGTCTCAAGGATTGACAACCACTTGTGTTTTTTGTAAACGTCGCTTCATCCACTGTAATTGGTTTTGAATTAACTGACTGCGGTCGGATAGATTAAAACAACACATCCCATCAAAATCTTTACATCCATGCCCCTGGGCAAGCAAAAGAAAGTCTATGGCAGCTCGACTCTAACACAGCACGCCTTAAACTGTCGAAGGTACCTTATCAAGTACAAAGCATCCCACATACTATCGAAGAGCAATCACATGAAAGCAAACAAACTAGGATTGGTTCTATACTACTGTCCACAAGCCTTCACGCCCTCTGTGGTTGGTCCCGTTATGGCGTTCACACGTAGTTCTTCTGTTAGGCAAACATCTTATTTCCCACAGCCCAGCATCCTTATTTCTTTGCTACTCACGCAGTTTCTCATCCTCTCGGCCTTGCCGGTGTTCTTCCCAACAGCTACAGCCTGATGACAGTGACGCCACTCAGTCTGGATCACTCATGACATGTCCGCCGTTTCCCAGGCATTCCACAGATCCCCCTTTTTGTTTCTGAGTGATCCAGACCCCTTTTATTGTTCAGTCCATCGTTCTCATAAAACACTTCCACACACAGGTTAATATCATTAAAAGGATTACAATGACAATTTCAACTGTTATTCCATGTAAAAACAAAAGAATTTTTAACCATCTAATAATTGGTAACCTTTTAGTCAAATCATTATTAAACCCTCTTCCTTCTTCAAGATGTAAATTCATTGTATAAACATCACTACAAAACCTAGTGCTATTCACCAGTACTGCTGAAGGAGTCACATCTTGCCATCTCAGCCAGATTGTCTGATTATACCAACCATAATGACCAGTACAAATGCCATACCAAACAGGGCTGGGATGGGTCGGCAGCAGTTGCTAAGCCCAGGCAAAATGCCTGCTGTCCTGATTGATCTTTCCCTGCCACCTTGGCACAACTCTGCAGTTTCTTATCTATCTTACGAGGCCTGTTCTTCACAAAGCTTAGCTGTTTGTCAGGAGCTGTGTGAGGCCGATGCCTTCCAGCCCTCCCCTTTCTTTGTTTTGCTGAGGCACCTGCAAGGCTTGTTTGAGAGCTGCATCCATTAAGGGTTAGACAAACTTCAAAACACAGCATACTTAAAATAGTTCTAATTAAAAAGAGTAGACTAATTTCACTATCCATATTTAAGGGATATGACTAAATAGTACAAAAATAAACAGTAAGGAAAATACAGTACTAACATTCAGATCCGCAATCGCTGGGGAACCCTGGGTGCAGCGAGAATTCAGAGTGCCCTTCCTCACAAACTGGAAACCCTACGCGATGCGTCCATCCGTAGGTGAGGCATCCAACGTCGCTGCAAGCAGGTCCGGCCTTTAAAGTAACAGGCCAAAATAATGGGCAACTTTCCTTGAGCAGAAACATCTGATCTCATCCTCCTGTTGGGTTCCACCTGGAGCCTGGCCAGCACTCCAGGGGGAAAACCAAGGGAGTTTCTAAATAAGGTTAAATACTTGAGCTCTTAATTCTTAATATTACTAAACAAAGAAAGTGGAATACATACATTCTTACAGCATCTTATCCTTATTAATAACTATATTTTATCTAAACTACATTTTGCACAAGTGACCAGTAAGCCTAGATATTTCATTAAGGAGTTACAATTACTGTTAGCATTTTCTCTTAAAAGAATTGGCAACTGTAGTGTGGTTTGTCCTGTTGCAGTAGCAAACATTACTCAGACATTCTGCTTAAAAGATCAGTTGAAGAGACCGCAAACTGTCGGCACAGGGGCACCCACAGCACCCACAGCTGGATCCTGAGTGCTGGCTGCCTCTCACCCTCAGCTGTGGTTGCACACACCCTGTCGGTGACCATTGGAGATGAGACCTGTGCAGACACCGGCATCACCTCTTCCCCAGGGTATTAAAGGAACTGGTCCTTCCCAGTTACCCCTTTCTAGGCTTTTGTTAACACTTGAGCTTTGCTCTGGACTTCTTGTTGATCTGGTATCTGCGATGAGAAGTGACACAATACTGGTGACACCTGTAACACAGGGGAGAGGTTTGAAGAGATGGAGTCTGTCTGGTATTCAGGGCAAGTTGCAGTGATGTTTTTAGCTGGATGCTTTGATAAAGAAAACTGGTTTTGTATTGCTCTGACATTCTGGTGGAAAAAAAGCATGCGTTTTACAGCAGAGCAAATGGTTGACCTGGAGCCAAGATCTCTCCCCCCTTTTGTTTTTGCAAAAGCACTTTCAAGGTTTAGTGTGTTCTTTCTACGATGGTTTGTCCTGGGGGGGAATGCAGTGTACTTGCGATGCTTGTTAGCTATACGGTGAAGATCTTGTTTTGCTCTCTCTGTAAGTACTTTGGGTGATGTCAGTGAAGGATCTTTTCACAAAATATCAAAAAGGCTATGCAGATCATCATGAGTTAGGCCCACAACGGCTGTATCTAATTTATGGTTCCTAACAGTGTCTGTAAATCTTTTAAAGTCTTAATAACAGTTTTAAGTTGTCGCAGGACAATACACACAGGTGATTCGGTTCACAAGGTGAGTGTCAGGGGGGGTTTCAGGGTGGGTTGTGCTACAGTGGTGATTAAGACAAATTTGATCCAACTTGAGTTCCTCATTGAGTCATACAGTTATGACCCCAAAATGCAATAGGGGTTTTCCAATATAAATGGATGAACATTTGCTCCCCAATTTTCTGGGCCTCTTACATGAATGAGATCCTTGCTTTAAATCGTTACAGCATGACACCAACCCTGAAAAGCATTTGAGGTACCAGGGCTAACAGCCAATCTGCTCACAGATATTATGGTCACATCTGCACCAGTATCTAAATGCCTGTCAGCTCGGCAGATTTTTTAGCTTTAACGAGAGTACATTTTACCAGAAGTTAACCTTGTGTTACTGTTTTAGTCCAAAAGTATTTAAGGGGTACCCGCTGATCCAAATCCTGAGTAATTGCAGCTTCTTTAACAAGCTGAACAATTTTTTACTTTTTTTTGTTACTGAACACAGGGGTACAGACCATAATATTGATTTTTCTCTTCATAACCAGCATCTACGACCCCTGGTAAAACAAACAACCCCTGTAAGGTTGCAGATGACCTTTTGACAATATTTTCATTAGGCAGATGGTTCAGCGGTGCACTCTCCCCGCAGAGTATGCACCTAAATTCAAGATAACAGTCAACACAGAATGACTGCCTCCCGTTAGAGGAGGTATTTCACCTGGAGCAGTTAGAGCGCTGAGCCCGAACCAACCGCCGCACCGATGCCCCAGCGGGCGGGCACTAGGACCCCGTCGTTCCTGGCCGGAGAACTCCGCGGCTCACACACACACACACTCACACGGGCACACGGAGGAGCTCCTGACACTCAGCACTCACAGCATGCAGTGACAGCTATTACCGATCCGAGGACTCCGATAAGAACATCTCCAGCCTGGGCCGCATCCCCCTGCCGCTTTTGGCGGGGTGCCGAGCGCGCGGTGCCGGGCTCAGCCGCAGGCGGCCGCTCCGCGGGGGGGTCGGGGAGGCCCCGGGCCGCCGCCGCCAGCTCCGAACGCCGAGCACGGAGATGTACACGCTCGGTTTTTCAGATAGAGCACTGTGCCGGCGGGAATGCCGGTTTTTCCTTAAAAGCGTTAGCCAGTTTTTATGGGGCAATCGATATCCCTGAGCCATCGCCTCCAGTACTGGTGTAGTCTGAGTTTTCGCAGCCCGTTCTTATTAATGCTTAAATCTTTAATAACAGAAAAATGCCGTTCTTCCCAACGTGGCTGATGACTCGGCTCATAGCTTACAGGAGTAAGAATTTTTCTTGCCATGTCCATATTCCCTTGCGCCAAAGTTTTTTCGACTCACTTTTACCTTTTTTTTGGCCTCACTTTTATCTACAGATCATCCCCAATTAAGGGAGGACACAGACCAGACAGTTCAGATTCTTTTTCAGGATTTACAGCATCAGGGTCTAAAAGATTATCACACCATTCTGCTTCTTCAAACAATAAATTTGGCTCTTTAAAGTGTCCCTTAGCCTTGCCAGACCAATCAGCACTGCTAAGTTTTTTATCAGACTTACTCCCTGCTTTTCTAAAAAGCAAAAAGTTTTAGGACTACCTCTCATTCAAAATATTCCTGCCCAGGCGAAAATTCCTTAAATTCCTTAAATTCCTTAAAATGCTGGACCATGTAGCTTAACGACCTTCTTTAACATCCGATCAAGTAGCCAACGACCAGGTTTCTTAATTCCTTAATTCCTTAATTCCTTAATTCCTTAATTCCTTGGCCTTTCCTGGGTAAGTCCCCTACTGCGGCCTTTCCGGGGTCGCCCTTCTCAGAGTGAACACCTGCAGCTGGCGCTGAGGAGGTGGCAGCGTTGCCTTCCTACTCCGAGTCCGTCCCGCAGCTTCCCGGGTTCCGTTCGGTGGAAAAGCAGGGTTCGGGTAACCCTGTTGGGTGCGCCACTTGCGGCGGGCGGAGGAAGCAAGCAGCCGATTCAGTGTGAATGATAGAGCAAGCTTCAACTTTATTGAAAGAAATCACCCCTTATATAAGCACTCTACAATAATCACGCACACTACTCACAAATCTGTTGGGTACATGTAACAGGATACATTATAATGTCCCAGCCCCTTGTGGCATCTCGGACATGTCACAACATCTTCCCTCTTCTGGCCTGCCTCCTTTCCCAAGGTTGTTTTTACCATCAAGGCCACTGTGTACCTCAGTTTCTCTCTTTGTTAACATAACAGTCCTTTGTTAGGCATAACTGTACCCTGGGTTTTTCCTCTGTTTACCTCAGGTGGCTGTGACCAGCTCCTGCAGAGACCCATGGCCTTGCTCTCTGCAAGCCGTTCTCCAACACGCCGCTGTCAGACTCCCGGCGGTACCGGGCGTTCCCCTCCAGACCCCATCTGCCGAGGTTCCCGGAGATCCGGTTTGGAGTCAGACCTGGGATGGCTGTTAATCAAGGTAAGGGTATAACGGCTTGAGAAACAAGAATTAATGCCCTGGCTGCTGCTGGCTGTAAATAGGAAGGGAATGTGCAGAAGCGGCAGAGTTCTTTTTGTTGCAGGAGGAACCCCGGGCAGTGGTGCCAGGATCTCTGGCATCGTGTGTGTCTGGGATATACCCACGGTGAAGCGATGCTCCAGACCCTGGGTTTCTGCTCTTGATAACACGTGACCGCCTACACACGTACCCAGAGCAGCCAGGGGTTGTTTTTACGGTGGACGGAGCTTTTTGCATTGCTGGTGGATTTTGTATAGAATGCGTAAGTGCAGATCTGAACGGTTTTGCTTCAGAGACGAGAGCCTGGAGCCTTTGCTCTGAGTTGGCAGCGCTCTGATTTCTCGTGTCCCTGGGCAGACAGACCCTGGGGTTGAGAAGAGCCCTGCTGCTGTGTGGAGCTGCAGGAGGGCACACAGGGGACAGGAATACAGTTTCAGTAGATGGCACTGGATTTACTTGTAAAGGTAAAACCCGAGGTTTTTCCCCATTAATGTTTATTTTGTTTGCTTGATTTTTTTTTTTTTTTGGTGTACTTAACCTATTTTCAAAACAAATTACTCGTGTTTGTAATATGTAGGTCTGCGTCCTACAGGTTGGCCTGTGTCAGATGCACACTTGAATCCGTAGCTAGTTACCCCTCACCACTGAGGGATGAACAGAAATTGCTCAGTCTGCAGCTGCTGAGAGAGCAGCAACCTTCACAGTGGTGTGAGCACCAAGGCACAAGCAGCACACGGCCCTGTGTCTTTATAGCTACGTCTGTGCTAGCCATAAACTGAAACAAAAAATTTGGAGATGGTAAAACCAGCTTCAAACTGCAAATAGTAAAAAGACTGAATAAAGCAGTGGATTAAAAAAGGGGAGTTCACTGGCAATTCTGAGGTCAGGTTGTTATGCCAGCTTCTGCATCTCAGGGGTTTGCACAGTGTTCTGCTGATTAAGGATACCAATTAAACTCAGACACCAGAGTGAAAAGAGCAGGCGTATTTTACTGGTGATAACAGTGTAATACAGAAAACATGCAGTAAGAAAAGGCAGAATAGTGCACCTAAAGCAGCAAACAGGAAAAAACAGGGTAATGCCTTAAATCATTCCTACACGAGAGAGAGAATGGAGATTAAGAAAGATCCATCCCCACGTGCACACGTTACCATCACCCAGACCCGCAGTCGCGGGGCAGCCCCGGTCACAGCGAGGGTTGGCAGAGCCTGTCCCGGCAAGGGGGAAATCCTACGCGGTGCCTCCGCCCGTAGGTGAGGCTGCCAAAGTCGCTGCGAGCGGGTCCAGCCTTATAGACCAGAGATCGACAGGCCAGAAGAGCTGGCACCTCTGTTTTGAGCAGAAAATTTCTGGTTTCATCCTCCTGTTGGATTCCACCCAAAGCCTGGCCAGGGCTCAGGGGGGAAACCAAGGGAGTTTCTAACAAGGCCAGATACCTGGGTTCTCAGCCTTGAACAAGGCTGAACAAGGGCAGTTGGATACATTCTCTCCTCACTCCTGATTCTATTTTGTCTAAGCTGCATCTTTCACTAGCGAGTTTACGTACTCTGTTAATGATTACACACTAAACAGCTTCGGCTTGGGGCCTGTTGTTCAGGCTTCAGGACTTCAAAGCTTTAGCACTTTTTCCATCAGCATAAGTGCGCTGTTATAACTTAGTACAATACCTACTAGCACAGTGGCTTTCAGTTATAAAATATACAGGATTCGTCTATAGGTCAGCTCTGGCTTGGGCCAGTTGTCCAAGCCTTAGCACTTCACACAGTAAAAGGGAACAATTGGCATGGCTCTAATTGGGTCATTTAAGTTTCAATACTAATTCTCTCATCTTATGTAACAAATGTAATTGAATACATAAACGCACATTTTATAACACATTAGAAGGCTGTATTACAATTTCTTTATGACAGGGCTTTTCTGGCTGTCTTTAGCACTTGCAGTATTACTTGTTAAAGGGTCATTCAGGTTCATTTGCTGGTTTAAAACAAAGCGGAGTGAAAATCAGGAAAAGATACAATGCAATAAGATTATTTTTCCTCCCCAGATTGCTTAGCAGACTACTCTAGCTACCAGAGACGTGAAATACGTGGCCTAACTGAAACTTCAGGCGAAAGGTTTGTCGTCCTGTTGCGGGCACTGGCAGGCGCAGACACGCGCTGCTGCATCTCCCCCGCGAGACAGGTGGGTGCCGGTGGAAGCGCCGCAGTTTTACTGCCCCGGCTGTGGAGGGCAGCCGGCCTGTTGGGGCACAGCACTGTGCTCTGCCCTCTCACACGCTGTGTTGGTGTCTCAAGAAAACAAGAATTTGGCCTAGAGAGCAGCGATGCTGTGTGTTGTGCTCTTGACCCAGCACCGAGCTGGGTGGAGACCAGAGCTGTGACTTAAGGACAGACATAACCAGTTTGACTTAACGGAAACACTGACCCCATCTGGCATGCCAAATCAGATGGTGTGGTTGTTCCCTTTTCTTACATAAATTACAGTCCTGGGGGATAGATTCCGGCATTGGTTTCTGCCAGAGTGAGCCTCACTGCTAACAGTTTGTGTAGAATTGTTACCTGCTGATGTTCTCCTCATGCTTTGTACCACTCTGACAGTTTTGGCTGTGGATCAGAATCGGAACTTCAGAACCATTTTAAGAGGCATATTTTTATATTAATACATTTTTTTCACTTTTTAAAATTGGGGATATGGAATATTTGAGATCTAATTTAAATGATAGTTCCTTATTCACTATTCAGTGAGTTTAAATCATTTCCAAAGTAAATGAAACCAAAGCAAATTAAGGTCATTACAATTTTGTGTGAGACCATCCAATCAGGGGCTCAACCCAGATTAAGCGCATCACTTCCATAAGTAATCCAGAATGAATTTCCCAGTGTCCTTCCTTGTCCACACCAGCCCTTCGACTCAGTCAGTGACGCCGAGCTCTGAGGGCTGCCCAAGCCGGCAACCTGCCTGCACGGGCAGAACCGTCCTGCCAGGGGCCGTCACCGAGGGGGACGCACAGGAGGCAACGCTGCGCCGGCGCCGTAATGAAGTTCACGTGGGATGATGAAGGATACTTCGTGTGAGTGCTGGCACCCCAAGTTCCCCTCGAGATCCCTTTCCAGACCCAGAGGTGGCCTGCATAAAGACTTAAAAATTAAGCTAGAGAAGACAGAAATGCCTGTATACTAGCAGAATTCTTTGAAAATCAGGTGTTCTATTGGGAGAATTGTTCTGTAAATTAAAAGATAATTGAGAAGCCCTTCCCCTGCTCTAAGACATGAACATTTCTTTAATTAATTGTTCATGTCATGCTGTTTTATCCCGGCCTAAACAATGTTAAAAAGAAGGGAAGTTGCTGCTGTGGGGAAAAGATCTTTTTTTTTTTGACACACATTACTTTTCTTCCTCACTAGACAGTGGGAATACGGCCACTAACAGACCCGCCTGCGTCACTCTCCTGATCAGGGGGGATCTGATTGCCTGACAGGCCGGGCAGCCAGAAGTCTCTGGCTGCGATGCAGGTGTAACAATCCAACACAGGTTGGAGTAGGAGAGGTGTGCTTCCACGCACCCGTGTGACAGCGTGAGAAATAACTTCTCCCCAGAGGCTCCTGCCTGCTGCTGCCCGTGGTGGTGCTGGTGCCATGCGGGGAGCCGGGAGCCCGAGCCCCGGGCTCAGGCGGGGCCGTGGAGCTCCCTGGGCAAGGCAGGGCCGCCCTGGTGCTGCCCCGCTGCTGCCCGGGGAGGTTGAGGGGCCCCGGGAGCTCTGTCCTGCCAGGGAAGTTGTGCTGTGCCCGCTGCAGGGGCTGCAGAGCCAGGGGCAGCGGCCGTGGCCCAAGGGGCGGGTGTCGCCGTGGGGCTCTGGCGCCTGTGACATCACAGAGGACAAGTCCCCGAGGGCGTCACCAGGGTGCCAGGCGGCAGCACCCGCTGCAGTCCGGCTCAGGCCAGCGGTGAGTGAGGGCGGCGGGGGGAAGGCTGGGCTGGATGAGGGCCGGGGCAGAAGCTCTGGCCCCCGAGGGGGGCTTCTACAGCCGGGGCGAGGGCGCAGCCGCTGCGGGGAGCGCCTGGGGCAGGGCAGGTGCTGCCCTCGAGGCTGGGCGCAGCGGTGCCGGGGCTGCCAGCCACGGCCAGTGCCCGGGGGCTGTGGGGAGATGTCCCTGTCCCTGCAGCGCTCACCACCCTTCGCCCCCTCTCCCAGCCATCCCCGGGCCCCTGCATATTCCCCCCTGCTGCCACCTCCCTCCCACCCAGCCCCACTGACCCCCTTCTCTCCCTCCTCCTCCAGACCATGGCTGTGGGCAGCACCCGCTGCCTCCTGATGGTGCTGAGCCTCCTCAACCACGTTCTTCAAGTGAACAGGCGGAATGACGCGGCCACGCAAGACATGCTGCAGCAGCGTAAGGAGCAGCAGCAGCAGGAGTCGGCCTGGTTCATGGAGCAGATGGAGCAGATGGAGCAGAGGAGCCAGGAGCTGTGCGACCTCACTCCGGAAGGCATGCTCCGCGCGGCCTGCTGGCACTGGGTGCTTTGGTCCTCTGCCGAAACCCTGCTCCTGCTCCTTGTGCTCTACTGGCTGCGCCGGCGGAGGAGCGCTGACTCCAACAGCCGCAGCCAGTGATGAAGCTCCAGAGGTGCCGAGGAGAAGAGAGAGGAGGATGACTCGGAGGGCAGAGCGGACCCCAGTGACACCTTGGGTGGAGACAAGCCTCAGGATAAGGTGGGGACCTCCGCTACATCTGCCAAGCCCTTCCCAAGAGCTTCTTTTCTGACGGGTTTTCTTTTCAGCCTTGGGATGGGACAGTGCCTGTGAACACCTGAGCACCCCCAAGAACAACATTGCCAACCGCCTGCTGCTCGTGCCCCTGAGACCACCCCTCGGGCACGTCTTCCACCAGAGGCAGGCACCGTGGAGGATCTGACGGTGAGGCGCTGCTGCATCCCCGTGGAGCACCTGATGAACTATGTGCTGTGCTTCCTCTGCCCCGTGACGGGCTGAACACAAGCCGGGTCCCCGTTTCCCACGCAGCCTCTACATCTGCTCGCTGTCGTGATGATCCTCCTGCTTGGAGGCGCAGGAGGGATTTACCCTATGTAAATACCCAATAAATAGGCTATAAATAAATTAATGCGCTCTGTGTGCTGATTTGTATACGTGTAGTGACCGATCAGAAGATTTTGCCATCTCTTGGGTGCCCGCTTAAGCTCCATCTTGACTAAGGGGAGGTTGTCCTGCAGGCCCCAAGCATCCGGCGGGAGGAGGGGGTGGTAAAAGGGGGTCAGGGGGATTTGGGAAATACCCAAATTGCCAAATCCCCAGTGCTCCAGCTACTACTCACTGAGGGCAAGGCAGGAGCAGACCGCTTTGCACCCTGGCACTTGAGAGGAGCAGCTCCAGCTCTGCCATACATGCAGCATCGGGGCTCTCCTGTGGTACTTCGGTGCTTGAGAACAGGAGACGCTCCGGCCACCTGGAGCCAGACAGGATCCGACATCACGCACCATTAGAGCCTCGGGCACAAAAAGCATACAGCTGGCCCGGAGAACGCTTCTGACCGGTCATGCACCAGCCCCAAGTGCCGGCCCCTGTCGCCAGCGCAATAAAGTTGGCTGCTCACCCCATCCGCACCGGGAGATTCATTAAACGCCTCGGCACGTGTCAGAGCATCCGCTGCCTTGTAGTGACAGGTCACAAATCTGTAGTCTCGTGCGAGGTTTCCACCTGCCAACGCTTCCGTGTACTTCTTCCATCTGCTCTCGCCCTTACAAAACCAACAGCCGGTCTCTGGGTCTTTTGCTTTCTAGTCAATGATATTATTTTGTAGTTTAGGTCATCTGCACGTCTCTCTCTCCGTCCCTCTCTGGTTTGGATAGCTGAATAATGTAACGAACTGTTCAAGATTAACCACGTGCATATTCCTGTACTAAAAAAACCCGCAGGTGAGAAAGGCAGAAGCGTCTCACCAGGACACACGTAAAAATACAGCGGGGTTGGCAGTTTCAGCCCTGTTTGGCGGTGCTGGTTGCTGTAGCCCTGGGCTAGCTCAGTGCTTCCAGCTCCAACATGCTGCACAGGCTGAGTTTCTTGCCGGGTTCTGCCCATGTGTGGTTGGCCGCAGTGTAGCTCCGTTCCTTACCCGATTCATCTGCTTTGGGAAGATTTTGAGCTGTTGCACAGGCAGGACTGAGCAGGGAAGGTGTCTGGCTTTGGGCTCTTGCACGATTTCATCAATCCAATGACACTGACTACTCTTTGGCTTATCCCTGTTGTTCAGTCCAGGCACATCAGCCTCTGAGAAGGCTTAGCCTACCTTGGCACCCATTTGTTTTCCTAGAATTGTCATGCAGGCTATTGAACATGTTTGCATGTCCAGAAATGCGCTTCTTCGTGTTTCTACTATGGGCTAAGGCCACAGACAGAGTTCTTAGCTATTTTAAATGGGAAGGAAATCACCGAGTTCTTGGTTCTATGCAGGACAGTTTCTTCTTGTCAGAGAAGAGAGGACCAGCTGGCAGGAGGCTGACCTGATGCTGTTCCCAAGGTGGCCAGGTTGCCTGAGAGCAAACTCCACTTGAAGAAAGGACAACTCGACTTTGCAAAGAAGATCAGTTTGCTTCGATTAGTGGTTCTCCAAAGAAATTCTGATTCATGGTGATGAGTTTTTCTCCACATTAAAGCCTCTTCATGAGTAACGGGGTATTCTGGGTAGAAGCCCCAGAGTCCTCCAAGGAAGATATCCAGGATTATTTGTCCCTGAATGGACACTCTCTTCTCTGGGATCTGTCAAAGATTCCTCCCAGACATGTCCCAGACTGTCCTGAGCTCTGCTGCAGGGACCCGAGATCCCATTTAGCAGCCTTTGACTCTTCCAAGGATGCCACCTGAAAGATTTTTTACCTCCTGGGGAAAGCTCACCTCCAGCATCCACCCAGATCTTCTGCCAGGCATCTCCTGCTCTCTTTTCTCCTTTGATTAGGGGTCATCAGATAACAGGTAGCAGCCTCTGACACCTCCAAAGTGAGACACCCGTGATGTGCTGTCTCCTGGAAAGAAAGATTTTTGCTCAAACTTCCACCCAAGATGCCTCCCAGCATATCCTGGAGTCTTTTCACCCCTGATTTAGGGAGGCTTCATCCTGAGTAGCAGCCCCAGACTTCTCCAAAGAAGACAGACAGAGGTTTTTTCTCCCTCAGAGGACACCCTCTTCTCTGGAATCTGCCCAAGATTCCTCCCAGACATATCCCACACTGTCCTGAGCCCTGCTGCAGGGAACTGAGGTCCCAGGTAGCAGCCCCAGACCCCTCCAGGGATGCCACCTGAAATATTTTTTACCTTCTGGGGAAAGCTCACCTTCAACATCCACCCAGGCCTACTGACAGGCATCTCCTGCTCTCTTCTCTCCTTTCTTTTTAGGGTCGTCAGACCCCAGGTACTTGCCCCTGAGAATTGCAAAGGGAGACACCCAAGACATGTTTTCTCCTGTAAAGAAAGATTTTTGCTCAAACGTCCACCCAAGGTTCCTCCCAGGCATATCCTGGAGTCTTTTCACCCCTCATTTAGGGAGGCTTAATCCTGGGTAGCAGCCCCAGAGTCCTCCAAGGAAGAAACCCACAGGTTTTTCCTCCCTCAAAGGACACTCTCTTCTCTGGGATCTGCCCAGGATTCCTCTCAGACATATCCCACAATGTCCTGAGCCCTGCTGCAGGGACCTGAGATCCCATTTAGCAGCCTTTGACTCTTCCAAGGATGCCACCTGAAAGATTTTTTACCTCCTGGGGAAAGCTCACCTCCAGCATCCACCCAGATCTTCTGCCAGGCATCTCCTGCTCTCTTCTCTCCTTCGATTTAGGGCCATCAGATCACAGGTAGCAGCCTCTAACACCTCCAAAGTGACACACCAGTGATGTGCTGTACCCTGTAAAGAAAGACTTTTGCTCAACCATCCACCCAAGGTTCCTCCCAGGCATATCCTGGAGTCTATTCACCCCTACTTTAGGGAGGCCTAACCCTGGGTAGCAGCCCCAGACTTCTCCAAGGAAGATACACAGAGGTTTTTTTCTCCCTCAAAGGACACTCTCTTCTCTGGGATCTGCCCAAGATTCCTCCCAGACATCTCCCAGACTGTCCTGAGTCCTGCTGCGCGGACCTGAGTTCCAAGGTAGCAGACGTAGACTCTTCCACGGAAGTCACCAGAATTATCTTTTATTTGTACAGCCATTTCCCGGGTGTTCGGTACATCTATAAGTTAATACCAGATGTTAAGGAAATAACCCTGGTGTCTTTGTTTTCTAGTCCTGTCGCCAAAATATGCTGCTGTTCCTTCCTGCCACTCACTTGATAACTTGTCACATAATTCCTCACTAGAGGGGAACATAAATAATTTGCTTTCTTGGAGAAATACTTCTCGCACACATCACTACCTCCTTACTGGTACCACGATTCAATGGTGAAATAGTGAACATCAGGGTTACGGGGAGATCTCTACAAGAACACGTTGTCTGGTAGTTTTCTTGACAAGTTTTTCACACTTTCAGCTCCAAGACTCCCCTTTCCACACCAGCAAAGGTAGTGACCCCAAGCAGAGACCCTCTCCCCAGCCTCACACTCCTCACCTCTTTCTGAACCCCATCCTCCTACAGAAGCTGCACTCTCAGGGCACTGAACTCAAAGGCACACTGGATCCTGCTCTACTGGCAGAGGAGGGCTGCCTGGGGGGTTTCCCCTCCAGACTGAACTGTGTCCTCCCACGTCCCCTGCCCTCTGCTGCTAAGGCACAGGCAGGAGGGGAGGCCTCACCCTGACAGCCCGGCAGGCGCTGACCCCGGGGCCACACAGGGAGGTGCCCCACACGTCCCCTTGCCCCGAACCCCCAGCTTCCCCCCACGCCACCCCCTCTGCCACACACAGCCCCAGCTTCCCCCGCCCCACGGCGCCTCCCCCCAGAGCTGTCACACACAAACAACTGCCCCAGCTTCCCCCGCCACGCACAGGGACCCTCGGAGCTGCCCCTGCACATCCCCACTGTCACACGCAGGCAGCCCCCACAGCTCCGCCCAGCCAGCCCCCCCACACCACCCCGGGGGGGTCTCCGCAGCTCCCCCCGTCAGAGGCGCGGCCTCAGCGCTGCCCCCAACCAGACCTCACCGTTACACACCGGCAGCCCCACAGCTACACCCTCCTCACCCACAAGAGGCCCCACGTCACCCGCGTCCCGACCCCTGTCACGCACGGGTGCCCCCACATCCCCCCAGCCCTGACCCCACACCCCGGCGGCCCCACGGCTCTCCCTCGGACCCCCCGGCCCTGTGCAGGCCCCAGGCCCCAGGCGGTGCCGGGCGGGGGGCAGCCACAGTACCTGCCGCAGGGGCTCCGCAGAGGTGAGGAGACACCCCCTTGCCCTCAGGCGGCGCAGGGGCTCCCCTTTCTCCAGCCGGGAGCAGGCGGGGGGCGCCCGGCAGCCGCGGCCCCCACACGCCTCAGAGCCCAGGGCCGCGCCGCGCGGGGGGAGGCGGCGCCTGATGCCGTGGCGGCAGGCAGGGGGCGGGGCAGGCGGGGGCGGCGCTCGGGCGGGAAGGGCCGCCCCGGGCAGACCTGGCCTCCCCGCGCGCTGTGCCGGGGCAGACCCGGCTGCCGGGGGACCGGGCCGTGGCGGCGGCGGCCCCCCCACCCCGGGCACGGGTTGGCGTCCTCCGGGAGACGGCGGCGCCGGGCGCCTTCTGCCGGCTCCGGGCACGGGTCCCAGGACGCCGCTGGGTCCTAAAGGCTCCCGCCGGCGGCAGAGCCGCTGCTGGCGGAAAGCGGGGGGGGTGCGGCCGGTGTCGTCGAGAATCACGTGGCAGGAGCGCGGGCGGAACCAACAAAATAGCACACACCCACCCCGAGAGAAAACCTGAACCCTTCCCGCGAAACCAACAGCTGAAGCCGGGGAGGGAGACAAGCAGAGCCAGAGGGAACCCCGAAACGCCCACCGCCCCCCCACATCCCCCCGCTCCCACCGCCCCCATACCCCACTCCCCCATGTTTTGAGCGCCCCCCGCATTTTGGGTGCCCCTGATTGGCGGAAAAAAGACTCTACAACTCGAATCGAGTTACGCAGCCGGGGTGTTTACTCCGGCGCCGGGGTGCAAGGGGATCTCTCCACAAAGCTTGCACCCCCACCGCACACTCCACCCAAACTCGCCGAGTGTGGATACCCATATTCACGGGCCAGCAGCGGCAGCGGGGCCAGGCGGGGCCCCGCGTCCCTGGGGGGCGGCGGGGGGTCAGGGGCAGCCCCCAGGGAGCCCCCCCACACCTGCCCCCACAAATCCCCACACAAACCCCCAGAGGGACGTTTCGCGGCCCCACAGAGACACCCCCTTGGAAGCGCTGATGAGCAGAGACCGGGCTTCTGCTTGTTGGCCCAGACTTTGGGCACAGCTGCCTGTGTGTCAGCCAACAGCACTTTCAGATTTGGCCATCGAGATCAAATTCAGCTGGGCTTTCTGTGGTATGCTAGGTCATGAGCAAAGCCTGGGCACTGCCCCGGAGGGGCCTGCGTTGACATTTTAAATGGCAGAAAGATGCTTTCTGTATACAAGTGTCCTTGCAACCCATTTTCTGTACTCAGGGGTAGGGATCTTGAGAGGCTTCTTACGGGAATAACTCTCAGTGGGCGTCAGGAGCAACAAATGCATTTCTCTCTGTATTCACAGCTCACAGCTCAGTGAAGGAGATGCTGGAGTCCAGCCTGTTTGAAGCTCAGCAGCACTCATCTCAGCTGGCGATCACCAGGAGTCCGCTTGAAATCCAACTTCACACCGTCAGGCAGGCCAAGGAGGTGATACAAGGTGAGAGCCTCCTGTTTCTGGGGATCCCCTGCCTAGGGAAGGTGGTATAAAAATAGCTCTGTGTCCGCAGGGCTTCTGAGGAGCGAAGGAGATGGAGGCAGATCTCTCCTGCACTGAAGTTCAGATGGCTCAAGGTCAGGGAAGTCAGAACCGTTGTTTGTGTAGACTCTGAATCTTGCCGTTTGTCCTGTTTGCAGGGGAAGTGAAGTGCTTTCAGTGTGAGCTGGAAGCAGAGCGATCTCTGATGAGGCAGGAATGGGAAAACGTGGCGCAGCAGCTCTTGCAGACGGAGCAGCAGTGTAACGGTTCGCTCAAACTGCGGCAAACTGAGCACGAGGTGGAAATAAACGAGCTCCTGCAAGACCTGGTAGGAAACAATATGCTTCTGAATTCTTCAAGCAAGCTCTGTGGGCTGGCTTTAGAGGAGTAACAACCTGAGGGTGTGAAATGGCAGCAACATCTGTCATAGGTCACACCTTGCTGGGCCAGGCAGATAATCCTAACACCAACCCTAACCCCTGACCAAAACACCTAACCCTAACCTCTAACCCCTACTCCCTACCCCCAACCCCTACCCTGTAACCCTAACCCCTACCCTATCCCCTAAACCCAACCCCTAACACCTATCGCCAGCTGCTATCCTTCTATCCCTAACCCCGAACCCGTAACACTAACCGCAGCCCCTAACCCCAACTCCTACCCCTAATCCCTCATCCCAACACCTCACCCCTAACCCATAACTCTAACCCCTAGTGAATAATGCCAACACCTCACCCCTAGCCCCTCACCCCTACCCCTCAACCTCTACCCCAACACCCAACCCCTGACCTGAATCCCTAATGCTTAACCCTGACCCCTAACCCCTACCCCCTAACGCCAGCTCCTAACCCCTACCCCCCAAGCCCCTACCTCCTCCCCCAAACCCATACCCCCTAACCCCTCACACGTAATGCCTAATGCCAATGCCTAACTCTGACCCCTACCCCCAGTCTCCTAACCCTGGCCCCAGTCCCCTTGCCTCTATCCCCTACCTCCTCCCCCCAACCCCTCACGCATAATGCCTAATGCCAACACCTAACTCTGACCCCTCACCCCAACCCCTAATGCTAACGCCTAACCCCGACCCCTAACTATAACCCCTAACTCCTAACCCTAACCCCTACCTTCTAACCCTCACCCCTTACCTCAACCCCATCCCCCAATCATTATCCCCAACCTCCTAACCCATATCCCCTAACCCCAACCCTTAATCCCATCCTCCTACCCCTAACCCCCAATCCTTAACCCTAATCTCCTAACCTTAACCCCCAACCCTTAACCCCAATGTCCTAACCTTAACCCATAACACCTAACCCCAACCCCTAACCCTTACTGACAGCTCCTAATCTCCCCTAATCCCAGCCTCCTAACCCTATCCCTTAACCCCAACCCATAAACCCTATCTCTAACCCTAATCCCCTAGCCCTAACCCCTAACGCCAACCCCTAACTCCAACCTGCTAACCCCGACCTCTAATCCTTACCCCTAACCCCAGCCTACTTCCCCTAACCCTTAACCCTATCCGTAACCCCTACCTTCTAACCCTCACCCCTTAGCCCAACCCCTAACCCCTATCCCCAACCTCTTAACCCTAGCCCCTAACCCCTATGCCCTAACCCCAAACCTCCTAACCTTAACCCCTAACCCTAACACCTAATGCCAACCCCTAACCCCTACCGACACCTCCTAACCTCCAACCCATAGCCCCTATCTCTAACCCTAATTCCCTAACCCCAACCCGTAACCCCTACTGCCAGCTCCTAACCTCCTACCCCTCCCTAGCCCTTAACCCTAACCTCTACCGCCAGCTCCTAACCTCCTACACCAACCTGTAACCCCAACACCTACCCCCAGCCCCTAACCTCCTACCCCAACCCCTATCCCCTCTTCCCCCTAACCCCAACCCCTAATCCCCAACCCTAACCCTCGTACTTGAAGGCACGTGAAGACCCAAGGGACTCTGCCAGGACAGCAAAAGCAGCCACACGTTCAGTGTAGGCCTAAGGTGACTTTAGCTGGAGGTTGGGAGCTCCCCACCCAAAGCTTGGCAGGAAAGGGGTAGGATCTTACCAGGCTGCTGTCTGCCATGAAGCGGACTCCTCACATTGCTGCCAACTGCAGTCACGGGAACTTTCTTCCTTTCTTTCTGTCCTTTCACCGTCGTCAGAGCTGTTATCTCTGGGCTTGAAGCATGGGGCACAGGCCCCTTGTTCCTGGTACTTCAGTTTGTGGCCTGTCTTGTGACAACTGGGGCATCAGGGTACCGGTCTCTTTTTCACCCTGCAGTCCCTCTACATCTTTCCACTGATGGAAAGGGATGTGAGCTTTGAAAATAGACTCTAAGGATAGAGAGAAATCCTGAGGAGACAGGTGCTAGGAAACAGGCGGCCGTCGGAGAGAGGAAGGTAACATCTCCTTTTCATAATGGTTGGACTCAATGATCCTAAAGGTCTTTCCAAACTAAATGGTTCTATGATTCTTCCACCTGCTGACCTCCCTTTTAAGTTCCTTGACAGGACGTGATTTATGGAGAGCACAAAGCCATTGTTGTGCACTGTTGAAGTGGGGGGTTGTGGGAGGGATGAAGCTTCACATTTGTCCTGAGGAGCGTGGCTGGGACTTCACCTTGAAGTCTGTTCCTCCACTCATCAGGCAAGCGAGCGGGAGGGGCATCATTCAGAGCTGCAGGAGATAGTGGAGAAATGGGGAAAAGAGAAGGCGGAGACAGCAGGGGAGCACGAGAAGAAGCTGTGTGATATGAAGCAGAAAGTTGCGGCCACGCGAGCTCAACAAGAGGAAGAACAAACCAGAGTCGAAAATGCCAAGCAAGAGGTAAAGACTGTGAAAGGAGAATTTGTGTAGCTGTTTTGCAAGGCTAGAGCCATGGGAGATGTCTGGATGTCGGTCTGTGTGGAGCATGCCCTACATGCTTTCTGCATTGAATTTGGTGAGGTGAAAGGCAAGCAGGGTTCTCTTTGGGACTAGGAATGAGACCTGTCAGAGGAAGCCGGGCAGAAGCATCACTTTCAGTTGAGATTTCTGTTCTGCTATTGTGCTGGGTTTTTTAAGACTTGGAGTACCTTCGCAGTTCTCTTAACAGCCCTCTTTTGATCTTTACTGATACATGCTTATAACCTGAACTCCGTTAAAGACCAGACTGAATTTGTAGGACTGAATGCCTGTGAGGATGGGGTTTTTGTTTGCGGGGGTAAAGAGGGACATGGCAGGATTGTTGACAAAAGAAAAAGTTTTGAAGACGACTGAAATATTTCTGAGCAGTAAAACAGGGGTGTCTTCTGGGCTGTTTTAAGTCACTTGCTGGTAAGCTATTTTGTGCCCAGATCTCCTGTGCACCCTGTCACACAGTGAGAGTCCTCCTTGTGTCCCCCCCAAAGTCCTCTTCACGGAGTCTGCCTGGGGACAGCAGTACCCCCAGCTGTGTCTGCAGGGATCGAAATGCCAGGGCAGTGCTCAGAGATGTCAGCGTGTCCCCGTAGTGTCAGTACATTACCAAAGCCTAATGAATACCTTAAAAATGAAGTCATTTTCACCAAACCCCACGTGGAATACATGAGTTGTCTGAAGGAGCTGCTGGCTTCAGCCCTCTGGCAGCCCCCTGCATTTTCTCTGCTGCTAACTAGGTGTAGAAGTCACTATTGAAAGACAAACAGGCCACAGCAGAAGATGAGGGATACCCTCACCAGCAAGGGGAGACATCTGAGAAGTGCCACACATTGTCCTGTTAGGTATTGGATGTTTGTTGGAGGTTCGGTCACAGAGGGACTCTGTCTGGACCATGTTTATACTGCCAGTGGCAGAGAAGGGCCTGGGAGAGCAGCAACACAGCGCTTTGAGAGCGCGTCAGCCCACCGGTGTTGGAGCCTTGGCACACAAATTTTGTGTGGGAAGTTTAAACCTGTCCTCTCTTTGTTTCTGTGCAGGTCCTGCCAGAAAAGGAGCGTGAGAAGAGTGCTTTATTAGAGACACTGCTTCAGACTCAGGGAGAGCGAAGAGAAGCCAACCAGCAGCTGGAGCAGCTCAGGCGGGAGGTGAAAGAGCAGTGCGAGGACGGGCAGGTAAGTCTGACTGGTCGGGTGGGTTGAAGGAACAGGCCGTTGGCAACTGGACGTGAGCTGAGAGTGGCTGAGAGAAGCAGGTAACAGAGTGAAGGGCAGTAACAAGGACATAAAGCCTAAGTGCTGTGAGCGAGGAGGCAGGGACTGCTGCAGGCATGGAAAGCACAGAGCCTGATGATCTCCAGAGATCAGCGACAGGAAGGGAGTGTTCCAGTGGAAGCAGAGCTGGGTAGAAAAGCAGAAGTGGCTGAATGAATGGGACTTTGGGACAGAAAGAAGAAAAAGCTGAACGTGCTGGCAGGTCCCAGTAGTTTGCTCTCCATTTGTGTCTGCAGAACATCACAGAAGAACTGCAAGCAGAGCTGCAGGAAACTCAGAGTAAGATGCAGGCAGTGGAGAAGAGGCACAAGGAAGAAATCAAACCCATGAAAGAGGAAATTACTGTCCTCCTTCAGCAGAGGGATGCTCTACAAAACCAGGTGAGTGAAACAGCAAGAGCTGCTGCAGTCATCAACCAGGTGGTCTCTGCCCAGGGCAGAGCAGCCGGCGATGGGGTCAGTCCCTCTGGCTGCCATCACCTTGTGGTCTCCGTCTCAGCTGGGCTGATGGAGACTGACCAGCCAGCTGCTGCCCTGGACAGATGGGCTGCTCTTTTTGTCCGTTTGCCAGCACTCCTCAGAAGGGATTTCTGCTGGCCTGTTACTGCTAGCCTTGTTATTTAAGGTGCTTTTTCAGAGGAACATGGTGACCCACTTAGATTTTTAAACAAGCCAGCTGTATCCATCGTGAGTCTGGTGCTTTCATGAAAGGGTGAAATTTAAGGTTGTACTTTCCCTTTCCTCACAGTATATGATATGGCTGATGTGGCTGACAGTGGCAAGCTGTAGTCTTTGACTGCTCTGTTGTGTTTTACTTGAGGTGGAAGAGTTGACATCTCAACTAGCAGCCTCTGAAGAGTCCCAGCAAGTGATTGGCTGCAAAGCTCAGCAAGATCTGAGTGAGGCACAGGAACTGTCAAGGCAGAAGGTGCTGGAGGTTGTCACCTCCAGAAGATCCTGGAGGAGAAGAGGAGTCAGTGGGAGAAGGTAGAACATCAGAACAAGGTGTTGCAAGGGTATCTGGAGGGATCATTAAAATGACCAGTATCACAGACGTTGTGGAGAGACCACAGACCACCGTAAGAGCAGAAGAATATTGTTTATATCAGTAGTTGTTTTTTAGTTTAATTTTTCCAGTTGCATCCTTCTGAATAAGTAGGACACCTGGGAGTTCCCCCTCCTGGACGCCGGGGTCCCCCACAGCATCCTCTGTCCCCCGCAGCCTGTGGGCCCGGCGGTTCAGCCTTCTGAGCAACCGGGTGACACGGCTGGACGGGGATGGGGACGGTGACACCAACCCCCTGCGCCCCTCCAGCTGCTGCTGGCTGCCTGCGCTGGCACACTTGGAGGGGGGGGCCCTCTGCCACCCTGATGTCCCCTCCTGTCCCTGTCCCCATATCCCTGTCCTCATCACGTCCCTGTTCTTGTCACCATTTCTTCTCTGTCCTGGTCCTTGTCCACATCCCTGTCCTTGTCCCCATTCCTGGTGGTTTTAACCCACAAACCATTTATTTCCTGGGGGGGGCCTGGTCCTGCCCTGCAGGGGACCAGGACACCTGTGGACACCTGTTCCCCTCCCCAGGGCAGTGGCTGTCCCAGCTGGGTGCTTGCTCAGTTGGGCAATAAAATCCCTTCTTTGTCCCCCTTTTGTCCTTCCATGTGTTTCATGTGTGTCCCAAGTGTCCCCCCCCCCACATGTCCCTGGTGTCCCCAGTGTCCCCAACGAGGCTGACAGCTTCATAGGAGCCTTTTATTGGGGAGCAGGGATGACTGGTCCCCCTCAATTCTTCTTGGGCCTGGAGACCTGAGCCAACACCCACAGAGAGTAGCAGGTGCCTGCTAGGACAGGGGGGTTCAGGGACACCCTACCCCCCCCAAGAGACCCTGCCCCCTGGGACCTGTCGTGGATGAAAGTATTAACACAGTTATAAATCAGATTTCTTACTAAATCATTACCAACAGCCATTTATCATTACAAAATAATTCAGAAATGTTGAAAGAAAGAAAAGCGACTTATTTGCAGATTCTACAGTGACAAGATGCACCCTAACTTACTTAATGGTACCTTAACATATACATATACATGCAGCTACACAAAATGGACAAGCACATGCACAGAGGCAAAAGTATTTGGATCCAGTAGAATGGAGCACGTACCCACACCCCAATAAACAGAGAAAGAACGGGTGAAAGAGAAGCGAGCTCAAAGAAAAATTTCCCTCCTCCCGAGTTTAGAGCAAATACCCCCAATGCCTCGGCATTCCTCAGCGGGCGATAACTGGGACTCGAGCGGGTGGACTTCGCCCCGGCCTTCCCTCAACTCTGGCAGCAGAAACACCGTAAGAGTTTTGGTACCCGAGAGGCTCCCAGCTCAGGGGAGATGCTGGTCACAGGCTGCTGCCATCCAGGAGAGCTCAAAGGGTCTCCCTGGTGGTTGCAGTTTATAGGGTGCGAGATAATTGACTTTTGTCAGATCCCTCCTGGTGCCTTCCAGCAAGAACTTGATGAATGTGCAGTTCTGTAATTGTTCCATCTGACCCCCTCCCAGGCACAGGTGTGCCAGGCCTTTAGGAGCTGATGGGCCGTTTTAACTGTTTCTGAGCAATTGGGAGGGCAGGAGCCAGGCACTTCATCGTTATCAGTCCTTATCTCCAGGGATGGGGGTACAGCTCGGGGGAGGGGGCTGGAATCACACCCAGCACCAAGCAGCCCAACAAGGAGGGGTGGGGGGGGTAGAGTTGCATTACTACACCATCAAATTGACACAATGCTTTCAATTTGTCTAAATAACTCCTTGGATCTGACTTATTCTCATGGCTGGCTTTTCCAGCATTCAGTATCCAGTTAGTAAGGCAGAAAGATGGATGTAGGGGGCCTCATCCTCAGTGGTGCACAGTGACAAAGGTTCCGCTTTGGCACAGGACAATTCTCTGACAACTGATTCACGGAAAAAAAGACTATACAACTCGAATAGAGTTATACAGCAGGGATATGTTTACTCCGGTGCCGGGGTGCAAGGGGATCTCTCCACAAAGCTTGTACCCCCACCGCACATTTTACCAAAAAATTATTGAGTGTGGATATCCATATTCATTGGGTTACATAACACAAACATACATATGCATGAGTAGGGCCGGGTTAGCATCATGTTTCTCCTAGAATCACAGAATCATCTAGGTTGGAAAGGACCCTGGAGATCATCTAGTCCAGCCGTTCTCCTAGCACAGTTCCCACCTACAGCATATCCTTAAGCTCCAAATCGACCCTACTCTTGAACACCTCCAGGGATGGGGACTCCACCACCTCCCTGGGCAGCCCATTCCAATGCCCAACAACCCCTTCTGGAAAGCAATGCTTCCTAATATCCAGTCTGAACTTTCCCTGGAGCAACTTGAGGCCATTCCCTCTTGTCCTGTCGCTTTCTACTAGGCTAAAGAGGCTCAGGCCCAGCTCTCTGCAGCTTCCTTTCAGGGAGTTGTAGAGGGTGATGAGGTCTCCCCTCAGCCCCCTCTTCTCCAGACTAAACACCCCCAGTTCCCTCTGCCGCTCCTCACAGGACATGTGTTCCAGACCCTGCACCAGCTTTGTAGCCCTTCTCTGGACATGTTCGAGTAACTCTGTGTCGTTTTTGTAGTGAGGGGCCCAAAACTGAACCCAGGAATCGAGGGGCGGCCTCACCAGTGCCAAGTACAGGGCTCAGATCCCTTCCCTGTCCCTGCTGGCCACGCTATTGCTGACACAAGCCAGGATGCCATTGGCCTTCTTGGCCCCCTGGGCACACTGCTGGCTCCTGTTCAGCTGGCTGTCAATCACCCCCCAGGTCCCTCTCTGACTGGCAGCTCTCCAGCCACTCCCCCCCAAGCCTGTAGCCCTGCTGGGGGTTGTTGTGGCCCAAGGGCAGCCCCCGGCATTTGCCCTTATTGAAACCCATGCAGTTGGCCTCAGCCCATGGCTCCAGCCTGTCCAGGTCTCTCTGCAGAGCCTCCCCACCCTCGAGCAGATCAACACTCCCACCCAACTTGGGGTCATCTGCAAACTGACTGAGGGTGCACTCAATCCCCTCGTCCAGATCATCAATAAAGATGTTAAACAGGAGTGGCCCCAAAGCTGAGCCCCGGGGGACACCACTCGTGACCGGCCGCCAGCTGGATTTAACTCTGTTTACCACAACTCTCTGGGCTCGGTCGTCCAGCCAGTTTTTTACCCGCAAAGTGTGCGATTGTCCAAACCTCAAGCAGCCATTTTTGCCAGGAGAATGCTGTGGGAAACGGTGTCAAAAGCCTTGCTAAAGTCAAGGTAAATTCCATCCACAGCCCTTCCCTCACCCAATAAGCAGGTCGCTCTGTCATAGAAGACCAGGTTTGTCAGCAGGACCTGCCTTTCATAAACCCATGCTGACTGGGCCTGATCCCCTGGTTGTCCCTCATGTGTTGCATGATGGTGTTTAGGATGAGCTGCTCCATCAGCTTCCCGGGCACCGAAGTCAAGCTGTACAGGCCTGTAATTTCCCGGATCATCCTTCCGACCCTTCTTACAGGTGGGCGTCACGTTGGCCGATTTCCAATCAGTCGGGACCTCCCCGGTCAGCCAGGACTGCTGGGAAATGATGGAAAGTGGCCTGGCGAGCACCCCAGCCAGCTCCTTCAGCACCCTCGGGTGTATCCCATCGGGTCCCACAGACTTGTGTGTGTCTGTGTGATGCAGTAGGTCACTGACTGTCTCCTGGATTGCAGGGGGGTCGTTCTCCCAGTCTCTGTATTCTGGCTGCGGAGGCTGGATTTCATCAATACAACTAACCTTGTTATTAAAGGCTGAGGGAAAGAAGGCATTAAGCACCTCAGCCTTCTCCTCGTCACTTGTTACCAAATTTCCTCCTGCATCCAGCAGGGGATGGAGACTCTCCCTGGACTTTCTTTTGCTACTGACATACCTATAGAAACTTCTGTTATCCTTGATGGCAGAGGCCAAATTAATTTCCAGTTGGGCTTTAGCCCTCCTGATTTCCACCCTGCACAGCCTCACAGCCTCTCTGTAATCACTGTGAGTGGCCAGCCCCTTCTTCCAAAGGCTGTAAACTCTCCTTTTCTCCCCGAGTTGCAGCCGAAGCTCCCTGTTCAGCCAGGGTGGTCTTCTCTGGCGTCGGCTTCTCTTAGAGCCCCTGGGGACCGCCCGTCCTGAGCCATTAACACTTCCTTCTTACAGAGCGCCCAGCCTTCCGGGGCCCCTGTACCCTTCAGGAGAGTCTCCCAGGGGATCCTGTCAAGCAGGTGCCTAAACAAGACCAAGTCAGCCCTTCTGAAGTCCAGGATGTCAGTCCTGCTTAGCCCTCTCCTGACCTCTCTAAGAATAGAGAACTCGTTATTTCGTGATCGCTGTGCCCTAGTTGGCCTCCAACCTCCACGTCGTCCACCAGCCCTTCTCTGTTCACAGAGGAGATCCAGTAGGGCACCTTCTCTGGTCGGTTTACTCACCAGCTGCGTCAGGAAGTTGTCTCCCACACATTCCAGGAATCTCCGGGACTGGTCTTGTTCTGCCATGTTGTATTTCCAGCAGATGTCTGGGAAGTTAGTTCTAGAGGCTGGTGTCAGCAGTTGATGTTCTCTTTGCACTTGTGCATTGCCTCCTGGGGGGCATCTCCGGGGATCTTTGGGAGGATGTCTCGTAGTTTTCTCACTTTGTTTTTTCCCCAGAGCATGCACAGATTCTCATGGCCAATTCCTTGAATAACAAAAGTGTTTTTCAGCCAGTTTACTCATTCTATCTTATCTAAGAGAACCAATAGAACTTCTACCATCCATACATGGCTATCTTTATTCACTACCAAGACTCCAACTAGTTAGAGCACACCTGTTCCCCAAGGGCAAAAACATATTTTGCTGAACATTATAGTTCTTGGTAGATTTTCACAGTGAACTGCTTTGTTTTGATGAACACAGCAGTCCTTGGTAAAATTCCACAGAACACTCTGGGCAAGCAGGATTCTCAGCAAGATTCAAAAATACTATAACTAGTACTATAACTTGCTGAAGTGCTAAGGCTTGGACAACTGGCCCAAGCCAGAGCTGACCTATAGACGAATCCTGTATATTTTATAACTGAAAGCCACTGTGCTAGTAGGTATTGTACTAAGTTATAACAGCGCACTTATGCTGATGGAAAAAGTGCTAAAGCTTTGAAGTCCTGAAGCCTGAACAACAGGCCCCAAGCCGAAGCTGTTTAGTGTGTAATCATTAACAGAGTACGTAAACTCGCTAGTGAAAGATGCAGCTTAGACAAAATAGAATCAGGAGTGAGGAGAGAATGTATCCAACTGCCCTTGTTCAGCCTTGTTCAAGGCTGAGAACCCAAGTATCTGGCCTTGTTAGAAACTCCCTTGGTTTCCCCCCTGAGCCCTGGCCAGGCTTTGGGTGGAATCCAACAGGAGGATGAAACCAGAAATTTTCCGCTCAAAACAAAGGTGCCAGCTGTTCTGGCCTGTCGATCTCTGGTCTATAAGGCTGGACCCGCTCGCAGCGACTTTGGCAGCCTCACCTACGGGCGGAGGCACCGCGTAGGATTTCCCCCTTGCCGGGACAGGCTCTGCCAACCCTCGCTGTGACCGGGGCTGCCCCGCGACTGCGGGTCTGGGTGATGGTAACGTGTGCACGTGGGGATGGATCTTTCTTAATCACTCTTCTCTCTCTCAGGTAGTAATGATCTGACGCATTATCCTGTATTTTCTTATTTAAGTGCATTATTCTGTCTTTTCTTACAGTGTGTTCTGTATTATTCTGTTACATTTAGTTATTTCCAGTAAAATAAACCTGCACTTTTCACTCTGGTGTCTGAGTTTAATTGGTATCCCTAATCAACAAAACAGACCTACAACAATCATCTAGTCCAACTCCATTGATGTATTTATTTTTTTTAAAAGCAGGTTAGCTCACCTTACAAAGAGTATAAATGTTTCATAATATCAAGAGCATGCAGGAAAACCAGTGGAACTGAATCATACCTGAAGTGAGGCAGGTGCTGACATCCATACTGCTTGTCTTGTATCAAAAGGAAAAAATCTGTAATACTAGTAATTGCCATGTAATGTAAAACTTTCATTAAGTGATCTGTAAGAGTTTGAATACCTATGGAATGCCAGGTAATTAATGGTAGCAGTATTTATCAGTGTTTTGTATATCTCAGAGTGAAAACAGTAACTAAGGTTATTAGGTACAATAAGTTTAAAATAAATCACTTGACTCTAACCTCTAGCAATTATATTCAGGAAACCACAGTTCCAATGGCTGTGAGAGCAAGGATATGTGATCAGGGAAATTTCATGACCCCTGAATTTATTCTGTGCTAATGTCCTAATAATTGTTATTTTTATTTTAAAAATATCTTATACACCAAGAGACACACTACATCCCCTATAAAACCTGAATAAATGATCTTTTCACAAGGCCCACTATTTGTAAAATTCGTTACTACGTCACAATAATTGATCCACAGTACAAAACTAATATAAATAGCTATTTGACAGAACAAAGATACTTATAAAGACTTGTAATAGAACTGGCAATGAATTTCTTATGTTGAATGGAAGCCAAATAAATCTTAGATTTTAATATAAGGTGCATATCATGATCATAATTGCATATGTGGCATGGCAGAGATCCCATGTATAGCTCTATTACTGCCTTGCCAAAAAGTCATTAGCAGTTCAAAAAGAATTCAAAAAACGTCGTTAAAACAACATATGAAGCTACTTTTGAAGCTAAAAAAGCAAGACATGTATACACTGGCTAAACTAGAAATTAGAAAGCAATGTCTTAGGACAGTAACAAAGTGTTACCAAAGGATGTAAATACTTCAATAAGTGAAAGAAAGAGATTAACAGGTCCACAGAAGTATGAACACTGACAAGTTTAACCAATAAAAATAAAGGTCTTGAAAGAAGAAAAATAAAAGAAAGGGAAAAAAAATAAGAAAAACCTTATGATAGGGTAAATGCCTTAACTTTGAAACAATAATTTATGGAAACCAGAAGAAATTATCTAATTTGCATCATTTAAGTAATATGCTTAAATCAAAACCCTAGAAAACATATTGCTCCTGCTCCCCCTGCAATGCAACTGGAAGGAAGCTGACAAGCTGACCTGCTTTTCTGTCTCCAGCAGCCCTTATTTTGCGCTGGTAAAATACCCCAAGCCCTAGTACTAATATCAGAAACTACTAGACTCGAGTAAATAGCTGAAAAAAGGGAATAGTATAGTATAAGAAATTATTGCTTTCTTATACCTGTTGCTATTATACCTTAAATAGCTATTATATCCATCAACTTGACTTTGGGCGAGATTAAACCCTTCCAATATTTCAGATGCATAAATTTCCTGTATAAAAGTTATGGTAATTATCATGCAGCAGCAGAGGCACTGAAAAGAGAGATAATTCCTACAATATATGTTATTTTTGAGTGCCTGAAGGCTAGAGGGCTAAGCATAATGAATACATGTTGATTACTTAGCTACATTTTTCCTCCTTTTGTAACATGTCTGCTGGAATATTGTAATACACCTTGTTCACTGAAAATCTACACAAACAAGTCAAAGGTGATTTTTCTCACAAACTGCAAAGGACAAAAAATACATATGGAGCAGAACTTAGTTAGCCTCTCAAGAGTTATCTTCAATCAACATACCACTAAGGAAACTAACTTAGAGCAGAAGGAACAGGTGTATGTAACAGCAACATAGATGATTTGTTAAATAGAAAACTTCTCAGGGATTTTCCAAACCAGTTGTCATCACTAGCAATTCTATCTGTTGTTTACATAGAAAAGTGTTAGTAGGAAAGCATTTTTAGCTGCTTTAGAGGATACAATGATTAAAACCAGCAGAGCTCATACTATATGGCGTGTCAAGACTTTCTTGTGTACCGGCTTTCCCGGTGTCAATTGTCTCCATGCTATTGTTTGAGAACTATTGTCATAGGAAGAAATTTTGACTAGAATAAAAGAAATGTTTTTCTAACTTTTCTGTTTTATCACTGATTTACAACTACATTTACAGCTAGTATTTAAGTAACATCTTTGTTGTAGTTGAACCCCAAGAAGTCACAGAATCTTCAGTGTGATATGACTGCTCATTACAGACCTCTTACCACTCTTTAGTTCATCCCAGTTCAACATTTCCTTCATTGATGAAAAATGCTACTTCAGATAATTTTATTTCTCTTAAAAGTTCTTATTTTTCTACGCCTTCACCCTGACTATTCTGGCAGTGTTGCCTGTTCTTGCAGAGATGGCCTCTCTTTACTAAACTTCGGGGTGACAAGAGACCTTCCTGATTTGTGGTGGTGAACTACGCAAAAATTTGTGATCTTCCATTACATGACATTACATCCCAGGCAATTGTAATGAAGGCAGTAAGGAGAGAATAGAGGAATCTAATGTAAAAATGTCCAAGTTTCAGTGTACATTATGTGTTTTGTCACTTGGATTATTCATCTATTAAATTTCATTGTAATTGTCTAATTATTCCTATAGGAGACAGCCTTCTACATTCTGTTCAGTTGGCTCCACCAGAATTAAATTTCTATTTTGTGATTAATTTAAATTTTGATTTAATATCTTCAATCATTAAAAAATCCCCCACAAACATTTGAGGAAGCTTCATATAAAAGATTAAGGAATTTTCCCTGATAAAGATTGTAATTGACAAGAGATAAATTAATCTTATCTAAAAAAAGCACACACAACTGAGATCTTAGTCTTTTGAATAGGACACCAGTGTTTTGCAAATAAAGGAGTATCAGCAAGATTACGTGGTAACACTACGCTCTCGCTTAGACTAAGACAAGACATAGCAGGAGATATTCAATTAAGAAATAAGCTATAAGTTATGGAATTTCATTGTTTCTTAAATATCAGGACAGAAAGCTCTGAAATCAACAATTTTCCATGCCTTAAACCATATGGTTATATCTGCATAGAGCAGACTGAAGAGATAGTATATGACCATGAGAGAGAATTATTTGAGACTATATATTTTCATAGGCAACAATGACATTGGAACATGGTGAATTTGGAGAATAATGGATTTCTCAGCTTCTGAGGGATATTACATATAAAAACATTGAGATTTCCTAGAAATGTCGTTGGTTAAAAGTAAAGTTTGTTGATGAAACAGGACATGAAAGGCAGGAAAGAACGTTAAGTAAAGCTTGTAAGTAAGATCAGATGACAGTACATCTTCTTAGACCAACATTTTATGCCTGAGTGCTGCCTGACACATTCCTACATTTGAGGGTTAGTAGCTAAATGAAATTAGAGTGCTTTCCATTTGTTTCTTAAAATGACATGCAAAAATAATCTTATTCAAGATTTCTTCCCAGGAAGGCATCTTAGATTATGGGGCACCACCTCTCTCTATGTCCATCTAGGTAAAATATAAACTTGGAGAGTAGATATTCTAAATTCTCACTGTGTTAGTAACTAGTTAAATATATTGATAACAGAGCAATTTAGTTTGAATTTTATTGTTGTATATTTTTTTCTACTTTGCAAATCACTCAATCATTAGTTTGCAAATCACATGAAAGAAATGTTTACAAAAAAGGAGTAAAACACAAGTGTTTGTTTCACTGACCAACTATTAAGGGAAGGAGGAATGTTATCAATGGGTAAAAACAACAAATAAAATCAGTGCAATAAAATATATTTTCCACATCTTAAAATTTTTGGTAATTTTTTTTTTTAACTGTTGGAAAATATTTGTAGGTCTTATGCTTCCCTTTAAATTTAAATCAATAATATTTTTTCTCTTTATTTTTTTGCCCCAGAAATATTCTATGATAACCTCAACAGACATAAAAAGAATGTTCTCTCCTTCAGGTGATACAAGTTATTAGTCCCTTCAGAAAAGTTTTTTCCTACACAAAGTGAAACCCCAAAGCTATCTCTAACCTCATTTAATCCTTTCAATACCTTGATAACCTGCCCTGCAGTATTTTATCTTTATCACAGTCTTGAAAGAAAATGCTTTGGTCTGCAACTTTTCATGGCAACAAAATTGCACTTCAGACTTGTGTTATAAGACATGACACTGTAACGTGTGAAACATGAATTATTGAAAAAGTAAAGGAGTTCTGAAACAGAATCTCTTTTCCAAAAGCAAAACTTAAATCCAGGTTTGCAGGCTAGATACCCTAAACATCAAAGCCAGCCAAAACATGACCTGCAGAGAGATGAGTCAGGCTATCTCAGGTCACTTTCTGACAAGATTTGTAGACTCCAGCTGTACCATGATTTTTTCACTGAGAAAGACAACAAAACAGATAGTTGCAGATCCATGTTTAAAGCCTTCTAATAACTCTTTCTCTCTCTCATCTCCACTCCATCTATGACACAAGCTAATGATACAATAAGTGGAAAAAACCCCAACGTTGTCCCCAAAAGTACACAGAAAAACCACACTCCTGCACTACCACCCCCTGGAAAAACAAAAACCAAAACCACTCCTGGAAGAGCTCACAGACCCTACAGTTTTGAAACATTAGGATTAATAGGTAAACTTAGAAGTATTTAATTCACATAGAATATATAGTCAAATCCAGCGGAGTGAACAACACAAGTGGCCCCTCCCCTCTAGAACTGGCTGAGAAGAGCTGCCCCGGTTTCCTTTCCAGAATTTACCAGGAATGAGGATGAGCACTAACCTCTCACGGGCACACACAAGGTCTGTACAAGCACAGCTGCCTGCAAACAGGTTAACATAGACAGGAGAAGAGTAGCTTCACAGGCACCCACTTAAACCAGGGACAGCATAAGTAATCCAGTTCTGTTTCTCAGGACTCTCAAGGAGGAAAACCCGTCCCAGGTCTCACCAGTGTCTGTCTCCCAGGAGATCCATCTGCCTGGGGTCCCAATTTCAGATCCTCTCTCCCATTAACAAGTTCCCAGACCCTTGGTTTCCCCACTAACCATCACCCAGACTCTCCTTGCCAGTTAGTCTGCCTTGAATTTTGCTACTGGGTCACACATGCAGAATAGTAGAGCACAGTCACACAGAAAGCAGTTAAATGTTGAGTTTAGCCAGAAAATGAGAGATGATCAGCTGCAGCATTGACAAGACAAGCACACTACAGCCTCTTTTATGCCCCTTTCTCTTCATTCCTCTTCATTTCTTCCATCCCAGTTCACCCCTATCTCTCCAGTTCCAAGCTCTTTCTTCTCTGTTTAAACATTCCATAGTAATTTCTGTATAATCCCCAAATTCTTGTTCAAAGACAGAATGTCCCTTTCTACCCCTCTCCAGGTCCACCTTTATGCAGTCATCCCCCCTAGTTTGTGCAGCATCCCTGTGTGGAACTGCCATGGCAGATTTGGCAATAGGAATAAAGGCTTAGCTGTTCAGGGTAAAGGCTGAGCTGTATCAGTCTTGCTCATTTTAGTAGTTGATTCAGAGGCCTTTTACCAATCATCAGGCCTGGCATAAAGGACACAGCCAGCATAAAGATGAACAAATAATCAAACGGTATTTGATACAAAAGCGTCAGTACATGGGTGAGCACTGGGGGTACAAACAAGTCAATCAGATTATACATAATTGACATCAACCCCACCAACCCCAACACCACCACCACATGACCAACAGTGGGTGGAATAAATGGTGAAATGCAGTCTCCCATAGAAGGGACAGGAGACAACAAGCCAAACACATCAGACCAAGGAAGCCACACACTGAATCTCTGCACAGCCCACATTTACACAAGCCAGACCTGACTGGAGCCCAGTCCCAGGGAGGCGGGAGGTCCTTCCCCAACAGGGAACTCTGCAAAGTGCATCCCCCTCACACACAGACACTGCCCCTGCCTGCGAGGGGTCCCAGCTTTTATCCCTAAGTGGGACACCTGACCTTTGGTTACTTAATGTGGGACCCCTGGGGCTCGTTCACCCAATGGCTCTCCCTGCCAGGCTGGCCCACCCTGGAGGGAAGCTTAAAGGTGAACTCGCCGCCCCTTTGTGAAGGGCTGTGGGAATCACCCGTATGTCAACCTTAATCTGGGGCTTGGGGTTGAAAGCCCAGCATTTCAAGAGGGACTGGGATTCTCACCTCATTATTGCATGTCTGATCACTGCTTGCTCTTTGCATTTATTTTGTCCAGCCATTAGTCAGGTATCCTTTCTTTTGTCAGTATTTGTGCGGAAGAGTGAACAACAATGCATGAGCATTTTCACATTTTATTTTTTTACCGAAGTCCTTTAGATTTTATGTGGTAAGGTTTAAAACCAAATTCCTTCAGATTGCGTGATGCATTCATGAGATCTGTAAGACTGAGAGTTTACAAAAGATAACAGTTGTCACAAACAGTAGCAAATCAGGGATGCAAGGAATTATATACTTAAGTATATTATGTATATAGAAATATTAGGGACTTCAAAGACATTAAAATCTATCTAAGTGGAAATAAACTGATACGTCTAATGGGAATACTTAACAAAATAATGATTATTTAATGAACTCAAAGACAGCAGAACTTTCTTGAGATGTTTTTAATTTTAAATTTGCTACAGTAACGAACAAAAAGCTTAGTACAAATATCACAGACAGCAGAGTGTGCAAGCAATTAATGCCAAGTGATTTTTCCTCCTCTAGACAATTAAAAATATCTTTTTGACTAGATGTCATACTTCTGAATGTGAACTTACCTCAGATTTATTATCACAGAAACTTCTCCATCAATATAATTTGTAACTAACCCAAGAAAGGACCGTGAAAAAAAATTAATTAAAAAAAAAAAAAGAAGAAAAACTAGGTTAAGTGCTAAATCACATGAAAAGTATTAAAAGTATTAATATATTTGATCTAAACCCCAAAGTTCAGAGGAAGAAAGAGAAAGAAAATGGTACTAGAGTGAAATCAGAAATGGACTTTTAATCCTTTGTCCACTAATTTCTTTCTTTATTTTACCTTGAGATGGATTTTTTTATACATTTTCACCTAACTATAATGAAGTGGATAACTGTCCTTCATGCTTTTCAAGAACAAAGTAAGCAATTATTGCACTTTCCGATTAAAAAAAAAAAAAAAAAAGGAAAGAGAAAACCTCTTTGAAAATTCATAGAAATTCTAGTTTCTACATTTTTGTTTCCTAAAAGATAATCTTAAATATTTGCTATATTTTTCTGGAATAAGCATCTTCTTTTTAACATATATTGTAACGGTGGGACATTTTACATTTGTTTTAATATTACAGTACTTTCATCTAATTTTTAATAATGATTCTTGCATATCAGGCTCATACCCTGCAAGTGCTTTGGGATTTTCCAATGTTCACCTTGGAAATGCTGAGTGAGTGTCTATACTCCTCTTGAATAGTGGACTTTAACAACTATTGAGACTGGCTTCCAGCTCTAAAATGGTAGGAAATTTGGGGAGTTCAGATTATGTCTTAAAATGGTGACTGTTTGTGTCATCCTTATGAAGTAACAGTTCTAAGATGGGACCAGGTCAGAAAATACATACCGATTCAGCACGTACATATGTATGCATGTTTTACTCGCATCCCAGTGTTCCTGCTGGGCTTCGATGGAACTCTACCCATGGGGTACAGAAACAAAATTGATTTAGAGGCATGTAGTGCTATTTCTATTCTCTCCGGGATTGTGTTTTCTTTATTTATAAGATTGTGCTTTTCAAAACAAGTATTTCCAACATGGTTGGGCTTTGTTAACACTTCTAGTTTGCAGAGGGCCATTCTGGGTGCTTTTATGCCAGAGTACTCTTAATCCACAGGTTAAATATTTCTGTGCGTCCTTTAGCGTTTGTACATGATTTTCTGGCCCTAATGTGAAAGTTGTTTCACTGAGAAGTGGGATGAGTTTTCCCACATTGAACTCAATACGGATGTGTTCCTGTAGCAAACTCTGTTTCTGCCAAGATTCTTCTTTCAGTGCCCCATGTAGTTTTGGACTTCAATGTTCCAGCATGGTATTTCTTTGCTTCTTTTAGTCTATGCCTGATATGAGCACACTCCAAGCTGCACTCCAGGAAGCCAGCTGCTAACAGAGCACACTAGCTTGTTTCTGCAAGTATGCACACCTGCTAGAGCATAAGGGAGGCATATTTTATCGGCTGCTCCTGTTCCGCATTCCCTGTCTCCTTTGCATCCTTCTCTATCTAAACTGTCTCTAAATTAATCCAAGAAATTGAAAGCTATACGGGAGTGGAATTTGTAAATCAGCAACAAAAAGTGTAACGCTTCATATGGACATTGCAGTCATATCAAAACAGTTTGTCTTTCTCTTCCCTTGCTCTCTTTCTTTCTAAAACTCTGTTGCTGAGACTAGCACATAGGTGCCGTCACTCAGTGAATGCCAGCTCATCTATGTAAGAAGCAAAGGACAATGTAATTTTAAAAAATCCTATATATATCTCAAAGAAGAGACAAAAAACATGAAAATAAGAGAAAGAAAAGCACAGAAAACTCACAAACAGCTGCATTTTTGAAGGACACGCAAATATTCCCAGTGAGCATGGTGAACTCTTTTAGTACATTATCGCCTGCTAAGATCTCCAAATTAAAAAGTTTTAACATTTTTTATAGGACTTCCATCAAAAGATGTGGAAGTGAAACAAAAACATTCTCTTTAATTAAGTATGTGCTTTCCTTCAGTAATTACTTTCCAACTCTATCAAAATTTAGAAAACCTATCCACAACTTCCATCTTTAAATTTGGATGTGTGTTTATATCTTTTACTTAAATTAGTCTAAAGGTTTTATTTTTAGCTGGTGATGACTAACCTAGAAGAAGCACATGTTCTGTCATGCTGGAGATCTCTCATGTAGATGCCACACTGTAGTTCTGTGAACAGACCATGAATTTCTAGGACAGTGCCTTCAGATGCTGTGAAATTCTGCCAGCAGTTGGCCCAAGTCTTCAGGACTATTTTCACCCTTGAAGCACAGTTTGTTGCTTGGCTTCACTGCTCCTGTCTACAAAAGTGACTTCAAAGATGATATAAGAGAAATGTCTGCTCAAAGCAAGTCTGCCTTCCCCCCTGTACTGCCATGGAGCTATTTTGGCTGAAATAAAAGTAGTCAGGTACACCTGTAGTACCATAGTACCATTGTTCAGCCCCACAGAAATCTTTTGCCTTGAAGGTGATCCCAGCTCACATAAGGAAGAGGGATGAGGAAGCAAAACCAGAGGAAGCAAGGAAAGTTCAGTGTTAAGTCCTTATCTTAGAACGTTAAGCATTTCCAAAATGATGTAACATAACTTTAACAGACAATATGGCCTGTACAAAGTATACAGCAAATTTAAATACTAAATGTGACCTTTGGGGGAAGATCTTCATTCAAATAGACATTTGAAAAAAATACTTTTAAAAGTCCATTAAATTGTGCCTATCTTGCCACAGCTTTTCTCAGATCAAAATTGTGTTGAACACTCACAATAGCCTTCATATCAATTGTGTGATTATGGATTTTCATGCAGAGTGTTACACAGCATGCTTTTAAAAATCAGATCTGAAGGTTAAGCCTGCTCACATATGGTGACAAGAAGGATATGGAAGTAATGTTATTGCTAGTGCACAAAACTACTATTAGGGAATCCAGAACTTTCACAAACATTTTATACAGCATTAAGTAATATATGTATATCATAACCTATGAGATTAGATGATGACATGCATGTTTTTCATGCATTTTAAGAAAATTTTGTTTTCAAAGTCTAAAAAAAGAAGAAAATTGTAGAAAATATTTGTTAAGACAAATGTTACTAATAAATATATGAAAAAGAGAGACTTCATATTTGCACTTATTCTGCAATGTACCTGACTGGCTATGTTTTAAATATACAAATTCAGGTTTTAGCAGATATTTTTTCTAGTTGGTTTTTTGTTTTTTTTTTTGTTTTGTTTTTTTTCTTTCCTGTGATCCTCATTTAAATCCGATATGCATGTTCACTAAGAAAAGCGTGGAAGCAATCCTCTAGTTCTGACATATGTAACCAATCCTATGTTAAAGAATTTTTTCATTACCTTCCCTTCTATTGTTATACGTCCATCCTCAGGGCACATTTCACATTTATAAAACACATCTGATGGATCACAAATCACCCTCTGGTAAGGGCTTTTCACTCCTCTAAGTATAGGGGAAATCTAGGGAGACAAATCTCCTGGGCAGACATGAAGACCACTGAAATCAGAGATGTTTGGAAATTCAAACATTTTTTAAAATTAGACAATTTTCCTGCTGTATAGTTTAAGCAAGGTAACATGCTACAGTAGAAAGAATGAATATCACTAAATCGTAATAATGTATTGAACAAAAGACATTAAGAATTATCACTTCAAATGTAATATCTCTTTTTAGACTAAGTCTCTCATCTACTCCTGAAGGAAAGTGAGAAGATGCTTTAATAATTCAAGAGTGCAGTTATTCGGGGAGGCTGATCTATTTGACTACTAAAGCACTGATGACAAGGATGTCTCTACTTCTCTTTTTTCATCTCCTGCTTTTCTGCCCTTCCTTGACAAGCCCATGTATGACTGTTTAAAATGATACTGTGAATTTGAGAACTGCTGTTCTTCTGATCAAAAATTCTTACTTATTGACAGGAAAAAAGTTTTGTTGGTAAAACAGCTAACTCAAAAAAAGTAGCAAGCAATTTGAGATGCTTAATGTTTCTAATTGTTAATGCGCATAGAGCCCGAAGTTACTGTTCCAAATCTGGGGCAGGGGAAGGCATAGTTGCAAATACTTACCTGAAATATACAGGAGCCCAACTCAGTGAATCTACCACCTTGCTACTGAACTAACAACAAAATTGCTGCTATAAATAAATGTGACCTAAAGTACTATATTTATGGCAGTGATAAGCTATATGTATACATTTATATAGTTGTCGTGGTTTAACACAAGTCAGCAACTAAGATGCATACAGCTGCTCGCTCACTCCCCTCACAGTGGGATGGGGAAGACAACTGGAAAAGTACAAGTGAGAAAACTTGTGGGTTGAGATAAAGACAGTTTAATAGGTAAAGCAAAAGCTGCGTGTGCAAGCAAAGCCAAACAAGGAATTCATTCACCATTTGCCATCAGCAGGCAGGTGCTCAGCCCTCTCCAGGAAAGCAGGGCTCCATCATGCGTAATGATTACTTAGGAAGACAAACGCCACCACCCTGAATATTTCCACGACCCCTTCCTCCTCCTTCTCACAGATTTATATGCTGACCACGATGTCATATGGTATGGGATATCCCTTTGGTCAGTTGGGGTCAGCTGTCCGAGCTGTGTCCCCTCCCAGCTTCTTGTGTACCCCCAGACCACTTGCTTGTGGGGTGGAAAAGGCCTTGACTCTGTGTAAGCACTGCTCAGCAGTAACTAAAACATCCCTGCAATATCAACACAGTTTCCAGCACAAATCCAGAACATAGCCCCATACTAGTTACTATGAAGAAAATTCACTCTGCACCAGCCCAAACCAGCACAATAGTTTTAAGCTGTCCCAAGTCAGCACATCCAAACTTCTTCTGAATGGAAATTCAGAGAAAAAGTATTTTTAAAAACAGAGATAGGATATTTCCAGGGCCTAGGCATTGAGTCAGTACTTCGTTCCAAAGATACAGACTGGAAAATATCTCAACTCTGTGCCTGTGATGAAGCATTTAGGGTTCATCAAACTAACATTTCCCAATAAAATCTTTTATTGGGAACTTCTTCATATTCTTATTGTACACTAACATGATTTCTGTTTTCAAAAGTACACTGTATATCATAAGCTACTATTACTTAAAATGGAAAGACGTTGTTACAGGGCTGTATTATTAGCTGGCCAAAACCAAAGAGAGAAAAAAAATCCCAAAGAAAAAAAAGGAAAAACTTTAGGAGTACAGTCCCTTCAGTCCTGTCTGCATCTATTTTCATATTCATGATATGTTCTCAGAAGAAGGAAACCTATAGTCAGATATAAAGCTGTTTGCAAGGTTTTGGACCTCTCAGCTAGAAACACACTGGTTTAGTATTTTAAATGTAAAAATATTTAATGAATATGGTTCATCTACAACAGTGCAAGAACATTTTCTTCTGAACAAAGTGTCTTGCTAGGATATTATAATAAAGTGAAAACAACAGAAAATAAATCTACCATATACATTTAGAACACCTTATAAGACATATCACTTGATTAACCTTAAAAGTGTTACTGGAGACTAAAGTTTGTATCTCAGGATACTGAAAATGGATGATGTGCTAGATTGAACTGAATCTCCATTACAGTTACTTCTAGGTGATGTTCCTAAATAAAGAAAAAAAAGATGGATTTTTGTGACATTAATACACATTCATCTGCCTACCCATTTGTTCTTCTAACAAATATAAATATGAATTAAATGTAAATATTAATATATTTTGAAGTAACATGAGAATTATTCTATAACAATACTGCAACTGATTAGTTCAGAAAACAATGCCATTAACTATCCACATTTTCCCACAAAGATGATAATATTCTTGTAAATGACTTTTAATTTTGTGGAAAATCTGGGAAAACTAATGACTAGGAATAAAATGTCCTTTTTGCCATGTGGCAAAATTTCTCTGTCCAACAGAGAATTCTCTGTCCAACAGAGATACCTAATGAGCTAAATATCAGTATGATAACAAAAAATTTGAATGCTTAGAACAAATTAATAACTACTGTGATCTATAAGAAAAATATTGGATATACGTGTTCAGTTTTGCTTTTATGCAGTTATTAGATGTCAGCACGTTACAGTGAAAATAATTTTCACAGGATTGAGGTATCTGGCCAACATGTTTTTCACTAAACATAGATCTGTTAATGGCATATCTTTAAGAGTAACAATAAATTTTAGAAAACTTAGAAAATCTGTACTCTGTCAATTAACAGCACTGAAACTCCTAGGCAGACCTTCCCAGGGTAAAGCAGATCCACCTTTAACATTTAATGGCATCAACCATGATACAAAATAATTTTGGTTCTGTCTTCCATACTTTTCATTCTGTGTTGATATATAACATTGCTGTATTTAAAAGCAAAATATTACACTAAATATATTAAGGGTTGGATAGTAGAGCAAGATTAATAATTCCATAGGATTTCAAGGAAGAACTATAAACAAGTATTTAAAAGTTTTAGCTAATGTGGTCCATTGCGCAGTATGTCTTGCAATAAGGTTGTATATCTAAAATAAAACATATGTTGAGAAAGATATTTAACTTTCATTTATGATCTCTTATCCACTTATTGAGCAAGTTACTCGTCCTTTTAAATTATTCTATTCGTTTATTAAAATTAAACTGTAATATTACTATTAAAATTTGCACCATTTTCTTTCTGAATGTATTCAGCATCAGATTCTGAGGAACAGATTCACATATGTCTTTGCCTGGATAAAAACCACTTCTGTCTGACAAAGATTGTATTCTGATGTAAATAATATGTGATGGTAACATTGCTTCCTAAACTTGACCTTAATAAGCTAAATTAGCCAAAACACTAATTGTAGTAAAGATTTCTAGATTTTTTTTTCCAATGCTTTTCTCTTTCTTCCAATGTTGGTTTTGAGTGTGGGCATCAAAACTACTTATGTGATTCTAGTATGGATCTCAATAGCATTGTAAATTATTGACCACACTACTTCAACTAATTTCTCTAAGAAGTCAAGAAACATTTAACCTCCCTTTTTAGCCATTTCATTCCTTACATGTTTTTTATTAACTTTTCATCCATTGGGATGTCTAAGAATAAATTCCAAAAATTGGACTATTTTTTTTTTAATATTGAGTCATACTGTACAGTGATCTGACATGTCAGAAACCAAATTGCTCTGTAGAACTAATTCTTCTAATTACCCAGCATTTTAGCACTAATGCTTTAAAACGATAATGTTTTACAACTGCTGATTTATTAAAGTATGGACTAAGTCACTGAGCCTAGTCCTCATTTTTACCTGGATGAGATTTGAGTTAATCTAGTTCGCCTAAACATTTCCTGTTTTCTCAGCACTTCCTGCAACACACAGGCTGCCAAATATTGTGTATATTTAAAATACTGGAGATCTCTTTAATAAATATAATAGTATAGTGACTATTATAATGAGGGTAGATATATACTTCTGAAATATTTTGGTCTATTTACATGCAAACGACAAGAAATTAACGTGTACACATACCTTATTCTGCTTTATTTAGTGATATAGACAATCTCCGAGCTGTCTGCAGAAAAGTTCTGCAGTGGTAAAGAACATGCTCCCAGTATAATACCCTGCATCAGTCAGTGAGAGTATAACAGTGAGATAGGATAATTTTCTGAGACAATAACTCTCCTTTCCAATTCTAAGTTTTGAATAATTTCTTAAAAATATTTTACTACATGTACTGAAATAACCAAGACTCATAATTGACAGTAAAAAATTGCTTTTCAATGCATACACACTATGTAATATAACTAAAATTTAACAAGAATAAATTGTCCAATAGAAGAAATTAGCTTTGCCCCAGGGCACTGTATCCTTAAAGATACGTAAAATTTTATCTCTTTTCCAAAAAGCCAGCTTAACATTCCAGGCATGTCTCCGAACATCTACTCTACAATGACTGAAAGTGAAGATGAGTTAATCCAATAATGAAAATCAAAGAATGATTCTTCTTCTGAACCTTCATTTTTAAGAAAAACAAACAATACCCCCTCCCCCCCAAAAAAAGAAAGCCCTAACATTTTTGTTTTCTAAAATTGAAGGAATAAACTTGAAGCAGCAGAGGTTTACAGTTCTGAGCTGTGACAAAATTGAATGCCATACTTTGTCCATTAATACATGGTATATATTTTTCTATGTTATTTACATAAGAACCCTTCTTGCCTTATTTTAGCAAACGATCTGGGGAAGAGAAGTTTGCTGGCCTTTTTCATACAGAAATACCAACACAGTATATTCTGTTCAGGCATTAATGTTGGGGTTTTGTTGTTGTTGTAGTCACTGAAAATCTTTCACCTGTATTACTCTTTAATCAGTGTAATTAGACCGCTTCTGTTTTATGTAACTGCCCTCCTCTTGTCCCTGCAGTTCAAGAGTTTCTGATCCAGGAAATATTTTCATGTTAGATAAACTTTGCTTCTAAATTTCTGAAGGTCTATTTCTGCAACTATTTATAGTTATTAACTGACTGTGTATCGAGGTAGCATTTCAAACCATTCAGTTAAAATCCCCACGTTTCGTATAGTACTTAGATTAATGTTTGGTTTAGAAAAGTTTAGATGTGTTATAGATTTCCATTCAAATACACAAAGCTTTTTTACCTGGAACATTCTCTTTCATTGTATAGCTCAGATATCTATAATTCAAGGAACCCTTCCAAAACATGCACCTGATTTTCGTAATTAGAGAAAGTTTAAAAAAAAAACCAACAGAACCCCCAAACCACTTCAAACCCAAACACCCCCCACCCCGAAAAAAACTCCTCCAAACAGAAACTTTGGAGGGGAAAAAGAAAAAAATTGCTCAGGAAGTGAGAGAAAACTGATGTAAAGATGGTGTTGGAACCTTTGAATCACTGATAAGATGCTGATACATGAATATAAATCTATATATAAAAGGGACATGTTTATCAAGAGCCAGCCAGTCGACTTGAGACATTCGGTGTAGTACTTGCAATAACAGACTGAGTAATAAAATTTCAGAAGATAATATTAAATGATAACTTTAAATATAAATTAATGCAATATTTTCATTGATTATTCATGGCTGCACAAGTCTAGAAGAATATTTCCCTGTGGTTATCATGGCCTCATATGCAAGTCAATTTATGATAGTAACATAAGTAAAATGGACTAAGTATCCGAATTAAAAATAGAAGAATGTGATTTGGAAACAGGTATTTTTAAGAAGATATCTTTTAAAATTGTTAGTCTTAAACTCTAGTTTAAGATTTTTTTCTTTATCTTCTGAAATTTCTCTCTCACTAGAGCACAGAAAGGAGGGGTTTGTTGGAAAAAAACCCGTAAGTCGAAATTCCTGCACACAGCATATGCTGGCAGGGTATGAGACTTTGTTTAATGCATGTTATCAGAGAAGAGAGAGTTCACAATAATGAAGGAACTAGAACACATCACAGATGTAGAGGAACTGTGTATAACTGTAACGATAAAAATTTTGAGGCTTTGCTGTGAAGGAAAAGGAGACATGTTATCTGAAGGAATAAAGAAGAGTAAAGTACTAGATAAAGTTGTTGATGTATCTAGAGCCAAAAATCTCTACGGGTAATACAATGCAGTTATTTGGGATAAAGCTGTCATCAAGGACATAGGCACACAGAGCTGTATAGCTGTATAGGTACCTAAACATACACATGAACATACCACAGAAGGAACAATTCACATTTGGTAGTCTAGTCCCTTTTGTAATACATCTATAAAGGCTCATTCAACACCAAGGAAGCTCTGCCTCATTCTGATTGCTTCTGCAGTTCCCCTCCAAGGCTATACAGAAAGCAGCCCCGTACTGAATGTTTCTAAATCTGGGAACGGGACACAATCATTGAGAAGCCATGGATTTTGTCCTCCTTTCAGAAGTATTTACACAGTTGAAAACACTGAACATGTCAGTTCATGGTAAGGTTTGGAGATGCCCAACACAGAGTTTTGTTGCATAAACTCAGACACCGGCAGCATCTAAACCCCAAGATTTAACCACACAGTATGATGGGAAGGTGTTTCCTTTGCATGCATTCCTTTGGTGTGTTGCCTGCCAAATGAGTTTTGAAACAATGTCTGAATTAAGTGCCCCACAATATTGAGATTGGAGCATCCTGTAGCGAATCCTTGTGCCCAGCAGTTCCCTAGGAACTGCCTGCAGCAAATTATTTGACTGCATGAGAAGTGGAACCTAGCAAGCACATCAACATGAAGATTCAGCCTCTGCTGCTCAAGACACGCTTCACTAAATACAAAGGCAGGACAGGAAGAAGGAGTGTTTCTGGAATTTCCTACTGCGTCAGAGGATGTACTACGGTGGTATCTGTCTTGGGGTGGTCAGAGCTTCCTCCTGTACCACTTAACTTCTGTGCCCTGAGTACAGGTCCTGTGTTTCCTCTATGTCCCACATACCCAACCAGCACTGGTGCCGGTGTCAAGACATTGCCTTGTGTGAGTGCGAGCAGCCACCGCTGCTGCTTCTGAGTGCAGTGGAAGGGGAGCCTTTGCCACGGTCCTCAGCTGTCCCTATGGCCAAAAAGGTTTGAAGGACAGGGCATTTAGAGGTACAGCTCCATCCCCATTTAAAAGATACTCTCAAAGATGTCATATAATGTAGCACAGAATAGGTAATTACTCTCTAGAATGCACTGGAGAGTTAATTCTTTCCTCTGCATGTATACGTATTTCTTCTGCCCCAAAGGAAACACTGTGAAAATAAGAGCCCTTCTAGGCAGACACCTACTCAGAGCTCAAGAACTGAGAGTTCCCGGGGACTGGTTGCCCCTAGACCTATTATTTTATATGGCAGCCTCTCAGTAAAACAGCTGGTCAGACAGACACATCTAAGACGGAAGGTTTGTTATTAAAAAAGTAAATCAAAATAGTTAATTAAAAAAGATTGAAAGACATCTATTGGGAAAGTGAAGTCTTGACTTGAAGACCTTTCCATCGCTTAGTGTCAGAACAATGACGTTACCACCTACTGTTTGGGCTATTATTTACCACAATAGCCAAGAAAGAAGATGAAACGCATGCACAGAGATAGTGAGGAGAGAAAAATCAACTCTGCTAATCATACAGCTTCAAAGGGATTTTGAAAATACACCACGACACTGAATTTCTTTCTAGAATTGATTCATATTACAGCCACTGAATTTTCAAGTAGAGAAACACATGTACTTTAGGTGCTTTGAGAAAACCATTTTAGGAATCAGAGAGCAAATCATTGTTTAACCTCATATATCGGGATTTAGATATTTCCTTTTTACCACACCTTCTACCAAGAAGTAAACCATGGGTTGGCCAAGAGAAAGTTGAAATCCAGAGGGAAAAAAAATGAACCTGCAGACAGTTGGAGGTAAGCAACATTATAAAAAATAAAAAAAGGGAAAAAAACAACCACCCCAGAGATATCATGTTGAGTCTTAAAAAGCAGTTTCCATGTCCTGGATACAATAGAGTCCTGGATACGATAGATATAACAGGTCATATGTTAGCAGATTTTTAATAGCTAAAATGAAATCCAGATTTCTTGTATGCTACACAATTACAACAGAACCTAATGAAAGTACATATATACATCTCTATATAAAAATGTATATATTTACAGTGTTCTCCCCCCTGTGCTAGAAAGACTTATCTGCACTGATATATCAAATTATAAATATTAAAGTTCTGTGAAGCATACATCAGTTTGCACACATGCGTATGTGTGTGACAAAGACAGTTATACAAGACAGTGAATAGAGAGGAAGGAGGGGTTAAATGAATTATATCTCATCCACCGATTCATCAACTGTAAAAATTGTTCCTGATCCTTTGAATGGAAAAGACATTTCTTTACAGAGATGCAATATTTTGCACATACATTTTTATCATCTAAGGAAAGAATACAAAAAGTAATTTTTTTAAATAATTCAAGACAATATTTCAATATGCAGGTTCTCCTAATTTGACAACATTGTTTTTGAAAAAGGACTAAACACCAAAGGGAAACCTTGAGTCAGTTCACTCCTCTCAAAACCCAGAAGAAATAAATATGATCTTATTCAAACTTCATTCATGAACTAAAGAACAATGCCATGATAAAGCCTACAACATTAATTGTTAATGATGCTATATAAAAGATATTTGCATTAGGTTAAATATCTTCACTATTTCAAAATAGAGAATTCTGAGATGGCTTACTTGATGCAAAAGCATGTCAGTGTCAGAAGTACAATTAAAACTTCACAGGTTTACAAATCCTAGTCCTACACTATTAGCTCATGCATATATCTAAGCTATCAAGTGCAAAATGATGTCATACAGACATCTATCAATGTAAAAGCCTCCCAAAGCAGTGCATTTGGTCTGTAATATCATCTATGCATCAAAGTGACCTAAAGCACACTATAATACTCAGTTCTACAGAGGACCATTAACGTTACCAAGAATCAAGGCTTAGACTTCTGCTGCTGCTTGGTAAAGAATAAAACATGGTGGAATTTACCACTTTAAAGAGATCATAGGGAGCATAAACTAAGACAGAAGAGCTAGTGATACAATAGTAAAAGTAACTGAAAAGCAGCTTCCCCCAAAATGGGGCATATGAATAACAGTTATGTGTAACAGCAGGATTTAAATGCTGAACAATAATAATGCTGTAGACTTGGAAGAAAACACAAGCTACAGTCTTGTTTTCTGAAGTGTCAAATATGCGCCATGGAAAAGTGCAATAAGCATCTTTCCCAGTTATTGAGAAGAAGAAGAAAATGAGTTTTCTAGATACCTGAAGGATTTCAGCAGCCTATATGCTTAGTCCGGACACTTATGTCAAGCTGTACCCTGCTGAGCTTCAATTTAACATCTGTCAAGGTTGAGAAACGAGCTGATGAGATTTAAATTCTAGAGATTGCGTTTATATGCTGTGAATAAGTAATCCAATATTCCCTTGATTGATTACAATTTGAAAAACTGCAATGTAAAAGTAACACTTTCTTCTACTATAATTTCCTTACTGGGACACTTGTCAAGTAGAGGGACTATTATGTAAATAATAGAGCATCTCAACACATACCGCCTTTGTGTTTAGGTTTCTATCTGTAGTGTACATCCCTTTAATATCTATTTATATCATTCATAGCAAAGAGGATATACAGAGTGGTTTTTATACATATGTATATGCATGTATATATATATGTGCATATGCATCTGTATATATATATGTATTTAACACATCTGTGGTTCCGTAGTGATTCATCGGTTTCACACGGTTTTCTTATGATTCTAAGAAACATCAAAAAAGAATGAAATTTCCTCTCAACTATATTGTTCCCCTTTTCTATCAAAAAGTAATACTGTAGTTCCTTTAAAAATTGCAAAATATTTACATTTGAAGGTGTGAGAAGACTAGAAGAGAAGACGTCAAAAGAATAAGGTCAGAAAAGGGAAGAACATAGGGGTTTTTTTCTTAATTTACAGATCTTTACCTTAGTACAATAAATGAAAACTAAAAATACATTTTTGTTATAGAATTGAAAAGGCTTGAAAAGAATGAAAAACCCCTACATGCTCAGTTCGTATTCTCTGTTAGTTTATATAATGATATTAATGTGAAAATCATTGATGCAAACAGATCTGTTTTACTCTGGTTTTCAGCTCAAGTAAATGTTCGATGGGGAAATTCTCATGTGATACAAAAAGCTAGTTTAAGTGGATCTGAGTGATGGTGAGGTTGGAAATACAGTACGGATACAAATTAGTTTATTAATAAAGCAGAGGTCTCCATTAGGATATTGATGATACAAGGCTTCTTTGATAAAAATCTCTTTCCTCTGTTTCTTTATTTATTGAAGGGAACTGGCTTACCATAATTTTAATATAAATAGAGCATTTTTTTCCTGCAGTGTCCTAACTGACCTAGAGAATCTAAATCCTTTGCAAATCTCAGATAATGCATATATATTCACTTCCTAGAATTAAGGAAAAAAAAAAGGAAAATAAGCCATCACTGCCTTTAACCCAATTAATTAGCTATCTTTATTCTATAGCGTGCATTAATCAGGATTTAGACTGACCTTCTCAGGAAAGGTATGATAGATATAACCAGTTAAGTAAACTAAGATATAACAGGAAATGTGTTATTACATGAGAGCATTAACTGTGAAAAGAGTTCTTGTTTATTTTCTGAAGTGTTGTTTCATTGGCACTGTCCTGGTTCAGCTAGGATAGGGTTAAGTTTCCCCAGCAGAGATGGAGAAGGGATCTCCAGCCGGGTTATTCATACCATGCTGACGTCAGGTCCGGCACGGCAGCGTGGGAACTTTTTCCTTTGTGGCTTTGGTCGTGGGGAGCACGTGGCGGGCTTGTTCTGTAACCATTGCGGTATTTCTCTGTATATCTTTTGTCATGTTTACTGTTATTACTGTTTATTGTTCTTATTATTGCTATTGTTGTTGTTCAGATTGCTTATTACACTGTTGTATTAAATTTCTTCTTATTTTAACCCAGGGTTTTTGCCCTACTTGTGTCCAAGGGTGGGGGAGGGACAATGGCAACGTGGTCTCCGGTCCTGGCAGGGCTTAAAACTATCACAGGCACATGCTGTACTGAAAGAAGACAAAGCCATATGCTTGGTTTTCTCTTTGGACTTTTTTTTCTCGTAGAGAGTTATAGCAGTCAGGATTCCAGAAATATCTGTTTGTATAACTGGTTACTTAAAAGACCCATTTACAATGAAGATAATTTGTCCGGTAGCATGCCACCTCTTTTAACATGCTATCAATAGGATGCCTATGCCAACAGCCAGTTAATCATGAAGTTCCTGAATCCTAAGACATTCCAGCAACTTTTAGTCAACTAGGTCGTGTATCCGTATCTCAAGGAAGTTTTCTGTACTTTTCATGCACCTCTTTTCCTTTCCTGATTTTATGTTGATTAGAAAGAGAACTACATATAATGAGAACTTTTTTCTTTAACACACTGTCTGCTAGTTTCAGAAAAGCACTTTATCTCACAAATTTAGTTTGCTTGCTCTTATCTCCCTCTGTTTACAACTGCTAAACAATATTAATGCTAACTAAAAATACCTACTAAAACCAGAGCAAAATTAACAATGTCTTCTTGAAATCTTCCACTGCATCCTTATTAAATGAAAGCTCCTTATTCCATGACTCCCTTTACATCTTTGTACAACCCTGAATGCATGATCATCATGTAACTCTTACTATCTAACTAATTAGTTATTTGGTTTCACTACTGATTGGCCTAGGGAGCTTTTTGTTAGAATAGTCAGAGTTCCCGATCTCCTCCTATATAAGTAAAATATTGTAAATAGCTCCGTCTCAAAATTGCTCAAAAATATTTCAGAAAGAAACCAAGGATGTTTTTTCCTTGTCCTCTGCTGTTTCCAGTCCTAACAAAATAACTTAAGTATTGGAAGTTTAACACCAGAATTATAATATTTTACCAGAATTTTGTATGTCATCTGGGAGAAGGTTAAATGAATTCTACCTTATGTGCATCAATAAATTTCCAGAAAATTAGGACTACATTTTCATTGAGCCCAAAACTATAGACCGTTTTCTTTTGGTGCTGAAAACACAGGATATAGCCAGGAACTATTTTGTTGATTCCTACTCAATCAATTAGCAGCTTCAAGTTCCACAACCCAAAAAACCCCCAATCAACCAGCAAATATATAAGATTAAAAAAAATCATAGGACACCTTTGCAAGCTGAGACTCCTAGGTTGGAAAATTAAAATACGCTCTTCTCAGCCCCCTAACCCACACTGCTTCCTCAGTCCATGTTCCTAACTCAATACAGTCATAGCGAGAGAGAAAATATATTCTAAAACCTCTCAGTAACATGGAAAGCAGTCTCAGTAAGCACATTTTATTATGAACGAGTAGAAGATGGTTCCCAACCCTTTAAGATTTCCTGGCTTACAGTTCAACTTCTCTGTGCCATAGAAAATGAAATCTCACACACATTTTCAGGAATTTGTCAGGATCACTGTGTTCTCTAGATTTATTGCTACTTACTACATTTTATGATATAAAACTAGACTTCAGGTCCAGGAAATTAACATTTAAACAGTAGATATTTCAATATATGCTAATCAAGTAACTTTGATGGCAAGGAGTGTTCTGGCAAACAATGGCCAAAACTACTTCATGCCAATTATGTGTCACTCAGAGCAATTTTTCTCTCTTATGAAAGCTTATGTATTAAGAACATTTATAGAATGTTGTTTTCTTTCTCTGTTTCATGGAAGAAATACTTGAGCAAAACAAAATTATGATCTTATAAAAAAAACCCAAACCAAAACAAAACCCGATGGGATTTACAGCTCTGTTCCTGACATTGCATGGTACAGGTACACATCGGGTGTACCTATATCACTCTTGCAAAACCGGAAAAAAGCCATCAGCTTTCCGAACTAAGAACTGTTATCAATCTCTGTGTTAATTAAGAGCTACTGGTTGGCTGAGGTCAGATCTATGAATATTTAATAGTAAATAGAAGTGCTAATTGTATTTGAGAAACACAGAATTAGACAAATATCTTCTGCATAGCCATTATAGGAGCATAAAACATTGTTCTAACTGGAGACTTTTAAGTGCTAGAAAGAAGAAGAAACATAAGAAAGGGCCAGTTATCTTATCAAATGCAGAAAAAATACAAACAAGAGTGATGACTGCTCAGGAGAATAAACATCTTTCTCCACAAACTGACTTCTTTGTATCAATGGCATAGGAGCACAGAGGTGCTTTAGGAGAGGAAGCACTTTCAGCATACACATCTTAACTAGTACAAAAAGGCTAGCAGCCATGTACCCTGAAAGCGGTCTACAGATTTACTGAATTACTTAAATATCCAGGTCTTGCCAATAACGATGAAAAGATAGCCTTTGAATCACTGCTAGCCTTTTTTTACACTGATGGGAAAATGCTTGAGTGAGATGCATATGGCACTATGGCAACCGTTTATAAACACCAAAGGACTGACTTTTGACATCATTCCAGATTTACTTCAGAGTAACTGGAGAAATGTCATGCTGCATATGGCCTAATTTTAAAATTATGACAAATGATTCATAAATTTTTGCTTCATGTTAGAGAATGGTTTCAGAAATGTTTTGGCCATAATGTGGTCATTTTTATTTATGTTAGAAAGTAAAAAATATCTTAGTAAATTATATTTTACTATCACTTCCTTATGTTTTGCCCACACAACAATGGTAGTAGAATTACTATTAGAACTATTTTCAGGTTTTATGTATTCATATTTATAAGACAGAAAGAAAGCTCACAAGCATGTGTGGATAAGACGGGAACGTGTCAAGAAAAACTGAAATATTAAAATCAAATACTTTTGTTATTTAAGATAATTTGGGGATGACACCAGTGGGTGTTAACTTGTAGAACTTTGAAGTTGGAAGTTACTGTTGTTAAAAATAATAATGCTATCTTCAGTCATGTAGGTTCGCAGACAAAAAGCTTAGTTCATCATTGTATTTGTGTGCTATAACTTACTTTACATGGCTCCAACTCCGAAGTCATAGACTGTTTTATAGGAGCCCAGCCATGTTCTTCTCTTGGGTAAGCATCCTTCCTTCTACTAATGCAGACCTATGACAGATTTGATGTGTGCCCTTGCAGTTGAAGAAACTTTGGGATCCCCCCCTATGTCAGTTATACAACATTTTAAGTAGATTTGAAAAGTCAAGAATCTATGTTGTTACCACAGAAGATGAAAACGGAAAGAATAAACATTCTAACTGCAAGCACACTAAGACAAAAAATACATCTAACACATTAGTCCATAAAAATTAGTGAATTTAGAAAGATCAAGTGATATTTAAAATTTTACATTTGAGACTTGTTTTCTCAAAATTCTTAGTTTCTCAACTTAAAATTGTCCTTTTACACAATATTCTGTGATTTTAAAGCCAAGATCTTATTTTTCATATCTTTAAACAAAGCTCTTTCACATACCCTACATAATAAACTTATTTGGTTATTTACTTGAGGAAGAGAAAAATGGATCTATTCCATATAAATTTTCTCAAAATGGCTTCCTTATTTTTTTAATTGACTCAATGAGATCTTAATTGGATACCCATTTACCAGAGCAAAGGAAAAAATGGGATCTGTACCCATTTAATTTTACAGAAGGCAGATGTTCAAGGACAATAAAGAAAAGCAGTATGTAGGAGGGCTTTTTTCTATTTGTTTGGGGGTTTTTCAATATCAGAAAGTCACAGTGTACCTCAAATATAGGCACTCTTCTCATACACGCATACTCCTTAGCATGTCTACTAATGGCAAAGATTAACTGCAGCAAGGTTTCTCTTCTGTTTTAGTCTATATACATAAAAATGAAGAATATGGACTGAGAGCTACAGTATCTAAAAACCACATTCTGTTACTTAAACATATCAAACTTATTTTTTAAACATTTTTAAAAACATGGGGGAAAAAATCTTTTATTTCATCATACCAGTGGAATGGAGTCTCACTCTAAAGTAGCAAAAATAATGGATAAAGTCTGAGCCTGTTAAAAAGTACTGTGTCAAAGTACTGGCCAAGTAGATTAAGAGTGACTTGGATACATGGAAAAGTTGAATAAATTAATAAATAAATCTGAGGTAGGCAGGCCTCATTTATTCTGTTATAGTTGCTCCCAGCCATCTTTACCTTTGAATCAGTTGTCCCAGTCATTCATTGCCCAGGCAGCCACCAGCCAGTATCTTGTTCTGAATCAAGAAAACTAGATATGCATCATGAAAAATTATAACACTCAAAGATATAAAAACATTTGCAACCATGGTCCGTATAAACAAGACCACTTGGCAAATACTAATACCAGTAAAAGTAGTTGATTCTATACGTGTTTATAGGGATCATCTCAGAATAATAGAGGACTGCCTAAATTCTTTGTTCAAGAATGATTGGAAATGCTAAGTTATTAAAACAGAAATCCCAGGGCAAATGTAGTTTATTCAGGGGATTACTTCTTTTTTACTTTTATCCCTTGTCATGTGTGACATGGGTACCAATGCCATCTTTCCCCAGGCTTGAACAAGGTGAAGACAGTAGTCTTCAATCTTTTAAAAAAGGTAGTCTGTGGAGGTGAATAGGCTCTTATGCAGAGATAGCCATAAACTGTTATGGCTATGCAGGGGCAACCAACTACAAAGAGATGTCCCAAAGTGTGGGCTTAGCAGCTACGTAGTTTCACCAATTTAAATGGTTCTGCTGAAGGAGACAGACGACACTGTTTATATTTTTTCACTGAGTTATGGCCGTAATTATCACTGCTCTCTGAATTGTATGGAAGCGTGCCTCAGAATATGGCATCTGGCCATTGCTGTGACTAAATCATCACAAGCGCCTCTTCCAGTGAATTGACCATAACAGTATTTCAGAAGAAACCTGATATATAATAAACATTCAAACAGTAGCAATTAGTAAGTATTCTTAATATGAGCTAACTATAATGCAAATGTTTGGTTGCTTCCTGTCTCAGAAATGAAGAGATAACACAGGGATACACAGTGAAATACTTAAAATGAAATCCCTCTCAGGATTAAACATATACTGCAGAAAAGGGTGAAAATCTTAGATGCTGTTTATAGAGGTGAATTAGTGCACAGTGAGCTTGTGTAGCCATTGCAGAGCAGTTTATTGCACCTGAAGTGTTTCATAAACCACATTCCCTTAGTGTATGTTCCCAAATTACTGGATCCACAAGAACTGGATGGGAGGTAACCAATGCACAGTAAATCTTCATGTAGCCCATGCAACATAATCACAGCTAATCTTTTAAATGCTCGTTTTTGAAATGTTCCTTAAAACTCACCATGTCTGAAAAAAATCTCCATAGCTATGTAATATGACTCTACAGAAATGGGTATAATAGCCTATGACTTATATAAAAGTGTATTGTAGAAGTTTTCATAGTACTCCATGAGACAGAATGTAATTTTCTATGATGTGCTATAGGACATCTATCACATCCACAAGGGCTTTTCCAAGAAATTATTAAATTTTAAGCATTATGCTTTCAGTAGCAAATGTGGCAAAAAAGATCCTTGTAGTTACAGTTAGTGTAAGTGGAAACTGCATGACTGATTCTTAGCATATTAAGAAGCAGCTTACTCATGATAAATGTTGGTGTACATCAACCTTTATTACTGTCTAGAAAAAGACCTGCTGCACAGAGGCAGCATCCACTGAAAAGATATACCTCCTTCTTCCGTAGGTGCAAATGCTGCACAACAGCTGGGGCCCACATCACTGATAAGTTACATGGGATGCTTAAACAAGTATCAAAGAAGTTAACTGAAGTTCTTACAAATAAAACAGTTCTTACAAGTAAAACAGAAGTTTCTCTACTAACAAAGTAGGTAAAACTAGCAAAGGAAGAAATATTATAGAAGGTTAAAACAAGCCAAAATGAAAAAGATCCCCAGGAACTGGGAAACTGAAATAATTTGTTTGCAACTGTATATGGAACGCTATGCACATTTGTCATACAAGTGCATGGGCAGGATATAACATGGAGAGCTAGATCTGGTACCGTTGAACCAGATTCCAGAAGTACAGCTCTGCTTGGTTTAACAGGGGCAAATTGTCTATTACATAAATTCACCATTTATTGCCATTTAGAATAGCCCAAGAAAAACTGTAATACTAAAGACGTTTTTGAAACTACTTGGCATAAACCCAACTTATTTTTCTGATTTTATCTACCATGTACACAACAGACTAAATTCAGTTTTGTGGGCTTGCTACAGTAACAAGATTGTGCCTTGTTTAAGGATTATCAAAATACTTACTTTAACTGACTCATATTGTAGCTCAATTTGTCTTTTGTTACCTTAGTTATCTTCGGGTGGAGGTAGAGGAACAACCATCTATTAAAATATTCCCTATTTATGATGTATGAGAGACACTAAGTGAAGTCCATGAGAAAAACCTAGAAAGAACTGCTTGTTCAATTGTTGCTTCATAACTGGAAAAATCTTAATAGAATATTAGATTAACATATCAGTGCAAATGCCTCTAATGGGCAGTGAGGGCAGAAAGGGGACAACACAGGAAAAGCAATCATTTAATACATAAAGTAGGTACACAGCTGACAATCAAGCTCTTCAGATAAGGAGTTCACTGCAGTGATACTTCTCTGTTATACGGATACTGAAGAGACACAAAACCAAATTTTACTGTTAATGTCCTCTTTTTCAGTGGGATGCTTTTATTTAGGTTCAATAAACAAAACTGATGCTTTGTAAAGGTAAAGGCTTTTAGGAAGGGGAGGCTTTTTTTTTTTTTTTTTTTTTTCAAATAACAACAAAAGAGAAAAGTCTCACAAATGCAACTGTCTAGATTTGCTTCTTATGAAGAAATGCATAGATAAGTCTATCTCAGCTACTATAATAGCAGCTAGTCAGAATTACTGAGTTACTATTTACTGTGTGCTGGAATTGTTATTGGAAGAAATACTGTAAATGGACCTGCTGATTTCCTTAAAAGAAAGGAAATGTCTTTCATGAAATGTGGAGATAAAAGTGACAGAATTCTCTGGCTTCTAAATTATCCTTAAAACAGCCAGAACAAATCTGAAATTTCCTCCTCTTTTAGGAATATCTCAAAACTGGAAAGATGGGTGAAACAGCTTTGTCATCATCTCATTTACCAGCCTCCCCAGTCATCTGAATTGGAGGAAAGGGCAGATATGGAGGCAGAGCCTGAAAAATAATAGCTCTTCTTACATTGTCAGAGAATAGCAAAAGTGATCAGAGTGTCTGGGTTTAATAAAATAAAAAGTTCAACTGAGAAAAATGCTAACCTTCTCCCTGCCTAATAATTTAAAGCATTTGGGTCTCCCTTAAATCTTTCTCTGGTTTGAAATGGCTGAGTTTTGCATGAGCAAGCAGGGTTCTATGGTCCCTCTTTTAATGTCAGTTCAATCAAAGCCACACTTCAACAGAAACTAAAATTGCATTTAAAACAAACAAAAAACCAACAAAATCATTTCTTCCTCCTTTCAATTAGACAAAATATCAAAATCCTTTCAGGTTGAAAGAGAGGGGACTGTTCCAGAAATGTCACCTAAGTGTAGTTTGTAAAAATGGCTTGAGAAACCACACACGATACTGCAGTTGACTTGGAATTTTTTGTTTGTGCCTCTGTTCTTACTCCTGCACCTCACTGGCCTAGCCGATGACATGAGCTGCTTGGTCATGTATAATGAAATACCAACTTTTGGTATTTCTCATACATCTGCATTATTCAAATGCCATCATAAACAGATGCTAGAGAAGCTTAAAATATTATGTTCTCTCTTTTATTCTTTTGTTTATGGAACCAGAGGGATGATAGTTATTGATAATTTTTACATCTGTACCTATCTTCTTTGCTTTGGCTCTCACTAGGGATGGAACACTAATCTTGCTGCAAAATTCTGATTATGATGAAGCTGATAAATTTTTTAAATGTACAGTGGAATAACTGCAGATCACATATTCCTAGCTTGCAGAGATCTAAACTCACTGAAATGAAAAGTTTTGCTTATGTTTAGGTGCCTTGCACTTCTCAGAAATTCTGTATCTACTACTGTAAACAGTTTATACGGTAAAAAACCCCTCACTCAAAAATGGAAAAAAATAGCTCCTTACAATACAAATTATTTCTAAAATAAGAGGAAACATCAAAGGTAACTACAGGGCAACTCAAGAGACTGAAGTCAAAACGAATGAAAGAAAAGAGTTAAGATACTTTAAGAAATAGAAGAGAAAAAAAGAAAAAAGAAAAAAACAAAAACAAAAACAAAAACAAACAACTCCTATTTTCCTGAAGACAAGTTAGTAATGACACATCTTCTAGCAAGGATCATTCCAAGTTTTTACTTCCTCTTCCCAGCCACGCTGATCTGTGTGCATGCTATTCCTTAGAAAAAATGTGGTTTGACCATCCAAGAAGGAAGTGACTTGCAGTATTTAATAGTGTAATGCTGATTGGCTGCACGTGCCAATTCTAGCACAAAATCCACCTCTGAAAGGGTTTTCCCCACAGTACGATACAAAAGAAACTGTGGGACATGGAAACAGCTCAGAAGACAGAATGCTCGCATACAAATCACATACAGCAGCAGAGTTTGCTCTCTGTTTACAGAAGTAAATAAATATATAAAACTAATAATAAGAAAATCTTCGTTTAGTGATTTAAGGGTAGGACCGCCGTCTTTTCCTTGTTAGCTAAAACATTCTAAACACTCAAAATGAGCAACATCAACCTGCCTTTTCCTCTCTATTATACAAATGCTCTTGTCATTCACTGCACAAAGTGTTGCTTAAACAAATCAAAATGGTTTTTTGGTTTGGTTTGGTTTGGTTTGGTTTTTTTTTAATAATGATCATTTCTTTGCATACAAACTAAGAAAGAAAGGCTGATGTTGCCTCTCTTGAAGCACACGGGAGGGACTCAGGTTCTTCGTGTGCTCAAGGTAACTTGCTCCCGCCAACATAACCTCTGTAGACTTGACTGCATCTCCTTTGCTTACCAAGTGAACAGTGAGTTAAGCCTACATAGATCACACTACAGATGGTAAGAAGAGACTCTCAACTGCTTTTCATGGAGATTGGTATCAAACTCAGTGAGACTATTTGCAAGGCAAGATGCTAAGTGAATCCAAGAGCGTAGAATCCAGCACTATGTTACCATTGCATATTCGTTATATCAAAGAATCACGGAATCGTCTATGTTGGGAAAGAGCTTGAAGATCATCCCGTCCAACCATTAACCTAACACTAACAGTTCCCAACTACACCAGATCCCTCAGTGCTATGTCAACCCGACTCTTGAACACCTCCAGGGATGGGGACTCCACCACTGCCCTGGGCAGCCCATTCCAACACCTAACAACCCCTTCTGTAAAGAAATGCTTCCTAATATCCAGTCTAAACCTTCCCTGGTGCAATTTAAGGCCATTACCTCTTGTCCTATCGCTTGTTACTGGGTTAAAGAGACTCATCCCCAGCTCTCTGCAACCTCCTTTGAGGCAGCTGTAGAGGGCGATGACGTCTCCCCTCAGCCTAGACTTCTCCAGACTAAACACCCCCAGTTCCCTCCGCCGCTCCTCGTACGACCTGTGCTCCAGACCCTGCACCAGCTCCGTTGCCCTTCTCTGGACACGCTCGAGTCATTCAGTGTCCTTTTTGTAGTGAGGGGCCCAAAACTGAACCCAGGAATCGAGGTGCGGCCTCACCAGTGCCGAGCCCAGGGCTCAGATCCCTTCCCTGTCCCTGCTGGCCACGCTATTGCTGACACAAGCCAGGATGCCGTTGGCCTTCTTGGCCCCCTGGGCACACTGCTGGCTCCTGTTCATCGGGCTGTCAGTCAACCCCCCCAGGTCCCTCTCTGACTGGCAGCTCTCCAGCCACTCCCCCCCAAGCCTGTAGCGCTGCTGGGGGTTGTTGTGGCCCAAGGTGTGAGAGACGAGAAACCAGGCCTGTGAGAAACTAAGACAAACAACCTGGGAAAGCAAAAGTTGAGGCTGATTAAAGAAATGCCTCAAACACTCGCAAGACAAAACTCTGAGTCCCAGGGTGCATCCTGTGGATGCCGAAGCTGATAACGCTGCCCCATGCAGCTGGGGGACAGAGCCCTGTGGAGACAGGACGGCTCTGCCCTGGGGCACCTGGGCAAATTCCAAGGGCCATGTGTCCGGTGAATGAACTTTGCTTTTATCCACGAAATGCATATTAAAGTTAACACCCCTCAATATGCTAATGAGGGCTGTCATGATCATGCTATTTACATCATCCCATGAAACACCTTACCCCTCCCCGTACGTGGGATACGTAGGTCTGTGGGTCGACCTAGAGGACGGACCCAAGGAAAGTGGGTATATATCAAAGAGGAGCAGAAAGGACTCTCTCTCTCTCTGCCCCTCTCCCGGCCCCCCCGGCCATCTGGAGAGAGCAGTGAAGGGAAGAAGCCGGATGCCAGCGAAAAAGATGGCCGCCTCCTGGAACCCTCACCGGCGGGATCAGCGTAGGAACCCAGACCAGTGATCTGTATTCCCCCATTCCCTCTATCTCCCTCTTTTCCTTTTTCTATTAAGAAATGAAAAGCATATTATATTGCTCGCCACAACTTGCTCTGTACTTAGCCAATTATCGTGTGTTCAATTAGTACATTGTAGGGAGTTAATAAATGGTTGAACTTGGAGACTTGTTGTCCGTTCCAATTGGGGATTTGCGAATCTGAGTCACTTGTCCCCCTCGTCGGAGCGGGACGTGACACAAGTGCAGCCCCCGGCATTTGGCCTTATGGAAACTCCTCCAGTTGGCCTCGGCCCATGGCTCCAGCCTGTCCAGGTCTCTCTGCAGAGCCTCCCCACCCTCGAGCAGATCAACACTCCCGCCCAACTGGGTGTCATCTGCAAACTGACTGAGGGTGCACTCGATCCCCTCGTCTAGATCATCAATAAAGATGTTAAACAGGAGTGGCCCCAAAACCGAGCCCTGGGGGACACCACTCGTGACCGGCCGCCAACCGGATTTAATTCCGTTCACCACAACTCTTTGGGCCCGGCCATCCAGACAGTTTTTTACCCAGCAAACCATGTGCCCATCCAAGCCACAAGCAGCCAGTTTTGCCAGGAGAATGCTGTGGGAAATGGCGTCAAAGGCCTTGCTAAAATCCAGGTAGACAACATCCACAGCCTTTCCCTTATCCAGTAAGCAGGTCGCTCTGTCATAGAAGGAGACCAGGTTTGTCAGCAGGACCTGCCTTTCATAAACCCATGCTGACTGGGCCTGATCCCCTGGTTGTCCCTCATGTGTTGCATGATGGTGTTTAGGATGAGCTGCTCCATCAGCTTCCCGGGCACCGAATTCAAGCTGACAGGCCTGTAATTTCCCGGATCATCCTTCTGACCCTTCCTATAGATGGGCATCACATTGACCAATTTCCAATCTGTTGGGATCTCCCCGGTCAGCCAGGACTGCTGGGAAATGATGGAAAGCAGCTTGGCGAGCACCCCAGCCAGCTCCTTCAGCACCCTCAGGTGTATCCATTCCGATCCCACAGACTTGTGTATGTCTATGTGATGCAGCAGGTCACTGGCTCTCCTCCCGGATTGTGAGGGGGTCAATCTCCCAGTCTCTGCATTCTGGCTGAAGATGCTGAATTCGCTCAGTACAACTGGTCTTGTTATTAAAGACTGGGGCAAAGAAGGCATTAAGTATCTCAGCCTTTTCTCCATCACTTGTTACCATGTTCCCTCCTACATCTAGCAGGGGATGGAGGCTCTCCCTGGTCTTTCTTTTGCTGCTGACATACCTATAGAAACATATAGTTAGCTACCTCTTTATTTATGTTACATGTAACTCCTGGAGTATACTAATACACCAAAGGATTTTATCATGCCAAGCCATACAGCTATAGATCTAGTAATATTTCCATTCAGCTGCATTAAAGTTAATCTTGTGAAATTTTAGTTAATATATTGCCCTGATTAGCACTGAAAATCACTTCTGGTAGTTTATTAGGATCTACAGTGATGTTTCAAAACTTTTTTTTTTTTGACTGCAAAACTATTCCATGGGTGTTCTGCTGACAGTAAGCAGAAGTTTCATAAAAAGTTAAATAATTTTCTGAAAGCTCAATTTTTTACAGTAATTCTAATCACTTAGGTTAGAATTACTGAATCACTGTCGCTTTATACCTATAATCACTGTACATACCAACATAAGCCTTTGGTGGCAAATCAGTTTGTAATGTCAGAATAGTTTTTATGTTTGATGCAGTAGCCTTGTTATGAAAAATGCATAATTATTTCTTATAACAGGGACTCAAACCCAGACCTATCATTCTCCCAGGGTGTGTATTCACCATAAAAGTAATACCTAAATTCTTTAAGAAACCTTATCCCAAATAGCTAAAGCAGAAATCTGATGCTCCCATAAAAGTAGAATCACACTATGAAGATTTTAGTATTGTATTTTTCTGAACTCAAACATAAGCACAGGGATATAGCAAAATCTTATACTTTTTTTTTTTTTTTTCTGTACAGTGACCTGTAAAAACATTTCCATAACTGCCAGTAAGAGGCCAGAAGCTTCATACTAATGGTGTTTGCTGCTCAGAGTGCAAGGTGCCAGTACTGACCTGCTGGGCCTCTTATCAGCTTGTTATGAGACCTGGCTATGTGAGCCTGAACTTGATATCACATGGCACTTGTTATGATGTGCACTTTAACCACAGGATAACAGCGAAGACTTTGACAATGTGGATACAGCTTGGAAGTGGAGGCCTCAAAACTCTAATGGTCAGAAAGTGCATCTGAAGAAGTTGAAAGTTGAAGAAAGTGTAACCTTGAGAGCTGGGGCGGGACTGGTTTTGGTTTAAGAAGCAGCAGCTCAGCGAGGAAAACAACGGCTGAGAAACAACATAAAGCACCTGCCCTGACAAAGTAACAGCCCTGAAAATACTTAGCCCAGGGACAGAGGCCAAGAGCTGAAAACTGTCTAGAAACTCAGCTCTCTTATAAAAGGGCAGATTTCAGACTCTGGGGGAGAGACAGTAGGTGCCTGGTTTGGTTTCGGCACCCCTCCTCACAGAAGACTTCTGAAGCTTGACTGCCTTGATGGCTACAACCATTAATGACCATTGCTAGCAGAGCCAATCAAATATCATAGCTGTGCCATTATTATATACTAATTTAGGTCAGTTTTCCAAATGCTTCTGTCACAGTGATCTCTAATTACCCAACTAACACGCATTCATGTACATATATTCACTGTCAGGTCCACCATTAGACTCAGGAGTCAATGTAAAATGACTTTGCATGGTATTCTTCTCCAAATAATGTATTTGCTTTCTAAACCACAAATGCATAAGAGCTTTTTTTGGGGTTTTTTTTGGGGGGGTGGAGGGAGGGAAAAGACACAAGTGATGGCGCAATTTGGTCTATCACCGAGAAACACATATAGGAGTTTTGTTTTCTTTAATGAAGAGAATAATTACAGATCCAAAGATATTTAAGACCCTTTAGAAAACTGCTAGCACTGGGCATTTTTCTGCCATGGTCAAATTTACACTATACCTGTCATCATGTTGGTGACTTCATTCTGCTAAATTCCCCTGAAACTTCTCAAATTATTTTTTTACTTCTATCATAATAAATCAAGGGGTAGCTCATTCCATTTCTCTTCCAGATCATTAATGCAAACAGTACACTAAACCAGAGTGGTTCTCTTTCAATATTCAAACACACTGCTGTTAACATTTCACCCTCTTCAAAGATTATGAGTTATTCAGGCTCTTTGTTTTCTGTGTCTCATCCAACTTCTGACCTGTGACCGAATTTTAGCTTTCCCCTTAAGACTGATCATTTTTAATGGCTTCTTGTGAAAGACTTTGCCAAAACCTTATTGAAAGCTTAGACATACAAGCCTATCTGTCTCCTTCACTCATCATTTTATTGACACCCTCAAGGAAATTTACTACATTAAATTAGAGACATTTTTTTTTCCCCCTTATAGAAACCAATCTCCTTATAAAATTACTATCCACTAAGTACTTCATAATTTGATTTTTATATTGTTATTTCATCCAAATTATTTACTGAATATCTGTGATTTCTAGGATCTCGTTTGCCCCTCTCTCTCAAAGGTGGATAAAATATCTTCTGCTACAGAAAACTTTAATGAGTACCTGGGTTTGGAAATTTTATGTCTGGGGGTTTTTTGTTTGTTTTACAGGAGTTCAACCTCCTTCACTATGTTCCTTCAGAGCTCTTGGATGTGTCCCAGGAAATTCTGTTTTTTAATTTGTCATTTGTTAACAGAACTTCTGGTTTTGATACTTTTATCTCTAGTAGTGTCTCATCTTTAACATCTGAGAAACTGTTATCATTTTTCTCAAATATAAACATGAATACTTAGGATGTATTTGATAGGTATTCATTACCAAGTAGTGCTAGTCTCTCCAATTATGCAATTTTGCTATTTGCTGGAGAAAAGATGTGAAAGTATTTCCTCTTTATCTTCTCCACTTCCCTGACAAGAAGTCCTCAAGTTCCTTTTACAAGGTTTTACCATAAATGAAGATGAACAAAACTGTGGGATTTCTCTTGAAAAATACTGGTAGTGTATTTCCAAGTACTGCACATATTGTTAGATTAATATTGCATGAATTACATGTGTCACTAAATACCTGGATCACTGGGAAAAAAAGTCAGTCAAAAATTCAGTATTTCATCTCTGTGTGAGCAGATTAATTTTCTTAAACTATCTTTAAAAATAACTTCTTTTTCATAAGCACTGGTGAAATTAGTTGGAAGCAATTCATGAACCCAGTTACTGGAGTGCCAGCAATATCTACCTTTTGAATTATTTCTTGTCACATGATGAATATTTCATCCAGATCAGCATGTCCATATTTATTTCAAGATGGTTTAGGAATATCATGTCCTGTTAAAATTGTATTAATTCCAACAATAACTATACTTTATATCAGTGAAAGAAAATAATATATTTCAGAGTAAGACAAGAAGGTATTTTTAAACATTAAAAATTCTTGGGTTTACATTTCTCCAACACTAACTTGCAAATTATTTAATAATGAATGAATGTTTCTTCACTTCTATCTTGAGTATACCGGAACAGTGATCTTACCTATGAGCTATATAGATTAATTTAATAACTACTGGGGAAATGACGCAGCTGAAGGACTCTTTCGGAAATGTCGTATCTGCAATACGTTATAAGTGTTTGTGCAACATACAGAAGGCAGTGATCTTAATTTCTGACTTTGCTAAAACAAAACAGTGCTATGAAACAAGTAATTTTACACTAAATGTTACTGATTATGGCAATGACATCGACATACTTTAAAATGAAAAATCATTCTTAATAGGAAATCCTTAAAAGGGGTTTTTTCTCTTCCCATGGACAAGCAGAAACTATTGACAGAAAAGCAAGAGATTTTTAAAGGCATTTAAAACAAACAAAACCAGCTTGTGCTTTCTAGCAGAGAAAATGTATTGCTTTGATTCATAAGTCCATATGTTTAACTTAATAAAATGGGTATTTCATACAATTTTGGTACTTATTATTAAAAATTATTCTGCTTCTTAAAGTAAGATCTTTCACTAAATCCTTTTTTGATATGTTGTAGAGCACCTCTATGAGGTCATGATTAGAATTCTGGTAGATTGTTAATTTTTTATTAATCGTAATTTAGAGTACTACAGGGAAAGTAGTACAGCTGAGGTGATGGCAAATCAGACGGAAGCATGTATTTTTAGGTTTGTAGAAAATAGCATATCAGCTTTTGCACAGGCATGGAAAATACCTTACCACTTCCTGATTAAAAGGCGCTAAAGAAAAAAATTCTCATATATATACACACACACACACACAATCTAAACTCTCATATTAGGAGAGGTTCAACTCTAAAATCTTCAATCATACTTGAAGTGAAATTCAATATTTGTTTAATCTGACAGGTGTTTAAGAGTTTCTTCTGTTCCTTTTAAAGCTGTCACAGATTCCACCTTTAAAGCTTCTAGTCGACTCCTTTGTTTTAATTCAAGAACGTTTCTTTAAGAAAAATACCTGCAGTTACCTTAAATACTTTTAAATGCTACTTTTTTTAAAAAAAATATTTTTCTGATGAAACACTCGTTTATCACCTTTTTACACTGAATTGCATAGAAGGGAAGCATACAGACTTTTACATTTTTACGGTTCTTAACTGCTTGAATGAAAGACAGTTCATATTCAAACTATATTAGGCCACAGGGCAATAAAAAATTGCATCATAGGTGAAGATAACTAAAATAAAAATCATGGAAATGTAATCAAAAGCTACACTTCCACTCGGATGAGGAAACATTACACTGTTCTGCAGCTCATGTGGATGGTCAGAGTAGGCAGGGATGGGAACCAATCCATCAGGGTTCGTAGTAGTTCTCTTAGGATCTGAAATTAGCTAAGCAGCAAAGTTCAAATCCTATTTCGGTTTTGAAGTCTCCCCAAACTGACTGATATTTAAAACAAAAAACTTCCGTTTCATCCCAACTCAAGTTACCATGATAAAATGTAGCAAGGACTTGTGTCAACTGCAGTCTGAGAGATCTGCTTTACTGGAGTGTTACCAGTAAAAGAACAACTAAGTGCACTGGCAGACATCAAGAAAAGAATTTATATTAATGTTTCAGTCTAAACTTCTGAATCATCTCAATCAATTATTATTTTTTTTCCTTTCCCATTTCTATCACTTTGTTCATGTTCATAACACTATGTAGGCTTTAAATATATCTAACCTTTACTGCCTGTCTGAACTCTGAAAAAATCCCACTAAATAAAAAACCCCACACCACAAAACTCTTTATGACTTGATAAACAAAACATGGAATTACACTGTAGATATAGATATATGCATAAAGGAAAAATAACGTAATTTCACTGGTTATAAAATCAAATTAAATGGATAAATTAATAAAACTAATCCCATTTTTAAAAGTAGCTTACTTTACACACATCTAATCCTTGAAGGACAGTTCCCTCAACAGCGACTTCGTGATTTTGGCTGGTTAATTAAATTCGTTGCTTACATGACTGTTAAATTTTACTTCCATTTGATTTGTAACCACTTAGATGTGTACTCGTGCTTCAGACCACCCACCAATCATTCCTAGAAATGACAGCTACAAAGATAACTGTTACGTGCTTCTGTTAAAACTAAATAGGTTATTTTTAACTGCACCAAATTGTGAAAGGCAGCAGAGCAAGAAACAGTTTTTCTCACCTTGAGTCTGCAGAAATATAAGAACAGACAACCACAATAAAAATAATAGCATCCTCTTTTCCCTCTGCATTTGATTTCATTGAACACATAGCACTTCAGAGGAAAATTAACAAAAAAAGGAAATTTGACGGGACGTAAATAGTAATTTAAATGTTATTCAAATGCACGTTCTCTTTTAATTTTTTTTCACTACTTGAAGAATTTCCTTCTCCCTTACTTTTTCAAACAACTTTAAAGCATCAGTGAGTCAGCTACAGAACAAAAAGGTCAGACTAGTTTTGGTTTTTTGTGTGTTTCATATAATAGTGTACTTGTGAGATTACCAATCACATAAAGTCTATTCAGCAGATAAAAACTAATCTAAGCCACAAAATTCAGACATCTGGCAACAAAGGTTGTGGCTTGAACCTATCTGAGGTTCAAGCAGAATTCAAACTTGCAATGGGTAATGAACCAAAGCCACAAAGTCTCAAAAGCTCACTGCAATCCATCATCCTTATTCACTGGGTAAAAGTATCTCCAGACGTATCCTTTGAATAAGTTTAGGCAGAGTCTGCCTGTTTCTCATGTTTAAGTAATACTTAATTTTACTTAACATTATTTTAAACACTACTTTTGTCAGGAGTGTCTACCTGACTCTCTCTCTATCTATTTTCAGAGATTCCACTTTATGTTTCATGCGTGGTCCTCACGAAAACACTTGTTGGAGCTACTTGACTTCTCTGGCATACCAGAGAAGGGATATGTATGTGCTTTCAAATGAAGCAAGCAAAGACAAAGAACTTTCTTATATCTACGGTCATCCACCATCTTTATTGAGGTAGCTGTAAGAAGTAACCTATAAATGATGGATACAACTACCCAGAAAGTGCACAGTAAGATGTTCTGGGCTTCTTTTCATTATTTGAAATGTATAACAGGTTTTAAAAGGAAATAATTGTCATAACGGCAAGTATGTATTCCCTTTCAACTGCAAGTAGTGGTTCACAGCACCTCAGTTCTTACTGAGGCATACATTCAATATCTTCTGGAAGTCCTGGACATGCTGAAGATTGGCCTTTAGGATAATAAAGATTTAAAGCAATTGCATGAAATACCTTGGCAAAAAATTATGTTTCTCTGTTTTTATAGGGAGAAGAGTATTTGTACTTCTCCTTTTAAAGAGCTGCTTTCAAAAGTGGCTACTCTGAAATGTTAAAAGATCTTGTTGTATGAATATGACTAAGATATTTTGAAGATATCAATGTGAGAAAAACTGCTGGATGCCTGTCTATATCCCACGCACACTGCCTTTCCAAAATATGAAAAGAGAAACAAGGCAAAAATAGAGATATTTATTGTCTCATTTAGAGTTGCCTAATTTCCAACCCTATAGCTACAGCCTGTGAATTAATTTTCTTTGTCCATTTACAGGCCTATTTACACCACAGGCTTTAGCTTTCTAATAATTCCTAAAATCACAGATAAGAATTTTAGATTCATACTTACAAACCTGTTTCTATTATTAGGTTAGATTCTCAGTTTTTAAAATTCCAGTCACAAATGAAGTCTGACAGCTAGTAACAAGTGATGTTCTTCAAGGTTTCATACTGGAGCTGATAATGTTTAAAGTTTTCACTGGAAAAGAAGGAGGTGACTGGTGACAGCCAACATGGCTTCACAAGGACTAAATCGTGCCTGACAAATCTGGGGGCCGCCTACAACAGTGTGACAGCATTGGTGGATAAGGGAAGACCAACTCACGTCGTCTACCTGTATGTGTGAGAAGCATCTGACACCGGCACGCATGACATCCTTGTCTCTAAATTGGAGAGACACGATTTGACGGATTGACCACACAGTGGATAGGGAATTGGATGGATGGGTGTCACACTCAAAGAGTTGCAGTCGATGGCCGATGTCTGAGTGGAGAGCAGTGATAAGTGGTGTTCCTCAGCAGTGGTACTAGGAACAGTGTTATTTAACAATTTTATTTGTGATATGGACAGTTGGATTGAGTGCACCCTCAGCAAGTTTGCTGACACCAAGCCGTGTGGTGCAGTCAACACTCTGGAGGGAGGGACGCCTGGACAGGCTGGAGAGGTGGGCCCATGCAAACCTCATGAAGGTCAACAAGGCCCAGTGCAAGGTCCTGCACATGGGTCGGGGCAATCCCAAGCACAAATACAGGCTGGGTGATGAGTGGATTGAGAGCAGCCCTGCAGAGAAGGACTTAAGGATATTAGTGGATAGAAAACTGACTATGAGCCAGCAATGTGCGCTCGCAGACCAGAAAGCCAACCATGTCCTGGGCTGCATCAAGAGAGGTCTGGCCAGAAGGTCGAGCTAGAGAATTCTCCCCCTCTGCTCTACTCTTGTGAAACCCCACCTGGAGTACTGTGTCCATCTCCGGCGCCCCCAACATAAGGACATGGACTTATACGAGCAGGTCCAGAAGAGGGACACTAAGATGATCAGGGGGCTGGAGCACCTTACGTGTGAGGACAGGCTGAGAGAGTTGAGGTTGTTCAGTCTGGAGAAGAGAAGGCTCCGGGGAGACCTTATAGCAGCCTTCCAGTACTTAAAGGGGGCCTGCAAGAAAGACGGGGAGGGACACTTTATTGGGGAGTCCAGTGATATGGTGAGGGCTAACAGTTTTAAACTGAAAGAGGATAAATTTGAATTAGCGGTAAGGAAGAAATCCTTTACTGTGAGGGTGGTGAGACACTGGAACAAGTTGCCCAGAGGGGTTGTGGATGCCCCCTCCTTGCAAGTGTTCAAGGCCAGATTGGACGGGGCTTTGAGCAAGCTGATCTAGTGGATGATGTCTTTGCCCATGGCAGAGAATTGGATGATCTCTAAGGTCCCTTCCAACCCAAACCATTCTATGATTCTATCATTCATTAGTAGCCCGGACAATGAAAAAAAGGGGTCCTGCATCACATTTGCGGATGACATCAGACTGGATGAACTAATCTGCATTGGAGAACTGGCATGGCATTCAGAAGGGTGTTGGATGGATGGAAAAGTGGGCTGATAGGATCATTATGAAGTTCAACAAATGCAATTGCAAAGTCTTGCATCTGAGATGAAATAACCCCTTGCAATTGTACAGGCTGGGAGCCAAGTGGTTAGAAAGTAGCTTTATACAAAATATTCTGGAAGGTTGTGGTAGACAAGTTGAGCAGAAGCCAGCAATACACCCTTTCAACAGTAAAGACAAATCTCACATTGTACTGCATTAGCAAAAGCATAGCCATAAGCTTCAGGGAAGTGAGTGGTTGAGCTGACCATCATGGAGCAGCAAGAACAGGACTCTTACATGGTGGAGGATGAACTAAAGGTGACCTTGGAACAGACTGGGGTACAGACTTCAATAACAAGGGTGCACTCCCACAGAACCAAGTAGAATTGGTGGCAGTAACAAGTTCAGCTCAATGATCATCAGACAAATGTGAGGTGAAAGTCAGGGCTGAGGTCAAGCTGTAAGTCCAACAAAAGCATGAGGAGCAGCAGGAAACCAGGCTGGGCACAGAGCTCCATACTCGACGGCTCAGGGATGGACTAGGGGCACAGACTTTTGCTTAAAGAAAGCTCCTGGACCAAAAGGAAGAGGATATGTAGGTGAACCGAGACTTGTCAGGGCAACTAGTGCTTGTGGGTGCTCTCAGAGCCCTCACACCTTGAGAGATGAGTTCTGCATAGTAAGAGTTTTTCCAGATTTAATCAGTTTTTTCCTAATGCATTTATAATGATGTGTCTATCAACCTATCTCTTCATATTCTCAGAACAGATTAGAACATTTCTTATGTCAGTTGCAAGTAATTAGTTTTTTTTGTGCTTTTCAGCTGCATGCTGCAGGTGCAGAACGTTTATGCCTTTATTTATTCTTGCACTAGCTGATTATTGGGTAATTTTAACATATTTACATGTTCATTTATAAAGCATAATTATTTGTCCATTTATATTTTATGTAATCATACCTTGTAGTATGTCAGTAACCAAATCTATGTCTTACTCTTATCAAAAAGGCTGCAACATTACAGTCTGAAGCACACTAAATGCCAATAAATGTAGGACTTCTGAGTAATGACAGAAAATGGAGTATCCTTCTATTTCAACTTCAGAAAAAAAGGATATTTTTCTTGATATGTTAAACATGAATTAATACTTTCTTTCCATCTTTTTAGTTCTTTCCTTTAAAGTGATAATCATGACGTTATAGTTTTGGAAACTACAGAAAGAAGAACAGATGTTACAAAAATAATGGTCTCTTCTACATGAACTTGGCTGAGAGGTAAACATGAACCAGAGTAATTTAGGACAAACTGGGACAAACCACTCAGCATCAACACTCCGTCTAAGACATACAATATATTTTTAAACTTTTAAGAATAAAACTACTTTATTAGATTCACCAACATAGGCATTCTTCCAAACTTCAGTCAATCAAGTTTTCAAGATCTCCACCCATCAATATAAATTAATATAAATTTTATTCAGATACTCACAACAACACCACTTAACAGACAGAGTAGTACCATGAGAAGCATTACTACATCTTAAAAACACCTTCTCCCCACCCCTCCCTTCTTCCTGCGCTCAGCTCTTCTCCTGATTTCTCTACCTCCTCCACCCAGTGACACAGGGAGCAGGGAATGGGAGGGTGCAGCCAGTCCTGCTGGTTTTAACTCCTGGGCAGGAGGGAATTCCTCACATTCTTTCCCTACTCCAGCGTGATTCCCCTCTCATGGAAGACAGTCCTCCATGAACTCTCTCCAACGTGAGTCCCTTCCATGAGTCTCAGCATATCCCTAGCTGCTCTGACATGGGTCACCCCTGTGTGTTGCAGTCCTCCCAGCACTGAACTACAACAACGGGGGCTGCTTCTCCCCACAGAGTCCCAGCCTCCTTTGGCTGCAGTCACCTGCTTCCATGTGAGGTCTTCCACAGGCTGCAGATTGGCATCTGCCCCTCCGTGGACCAGCATGAGTGGCGAGGGGGGGCAGCCCTGACATCTCACCTTGGGCTGCAAGGGAGTCTATGCTCCAGAACACTTCTCCCCTTCCTCCTCCTTCCTTCTACTGACCTTGGTGCTCACGTAAGTGTCCTCCTCACAACTCATCCTCACAACTCCCACCCCTCCTCCCAGATTCCCCTTCTTAAATATGTTGTCACAGAGGCGCAGCCACCATCACTAGTTGTCTCAGCCTTGCCCAGAGGCAGGTCTCACTTGGAGCTGGAGGACCTTTGGAAAGCTCCTCACAGCGGCCATCTCTGTAGCCACCTCTCCCGCTGCCAAAAACTCCCACCACACACACAAACACAGCACATCCCCAAAACCTGATGCCAGGTTTCTAGACTCTGTAAGCAATCTAAACAAAAGGAACAATTAGCAGCCAGCCACGTAAGTTAGTCAATGCAAAATACCAAGGCCTTGTAGAAAGGGTCACCCGTTAAAAGGGATACCTTCTAATACAGTATCCCAATTGTTACCATTTTACCCATGTAAGATTGAGATAGCATTCATTACTCTTCGGTTTCTATGACATAGAAGGCCCTGGAGTCTGTCTGCTCCTCCTCTTTAAGCTGTTATAACTTAGAGGGGACAAGGGAATAACAGAGGTCAAGATAGAATCCTGAAATATAATGGCAGACGCAACTGAGAAGGAAATGGAGTAGGTCACTGCAGAGAAACAGCAGAAAGAGAAAAAATGCAACAACTATCAGTCAGAAAATATCTAAGACTTTGGGAAAAGAAAACTGACAGTACATGAACAAAATTATCTTCATGAAAAGGAGCAAAGAGGCAAAAATCTCAGGGATGTCTGACTGTGGAACAAACAAGAGAGACATCTTCACTATTTGGCTTGACATCCTTACAAAATGGCAAAAAAGAAAAGGAACGTTTCTGTCTGTGAAGGAAAGAGATAAGGTAAAAGAGGTCCTAGAGGTAGCAGCACAGCCAAAAACCCCAGAAGGTAGGACTCTGTGTGGGCATAACAGGGAGCAGGTTGTATTGAGTGTCTGCAAAGGTGGGGATGAACTTTCACTGCAGCTCTGCTGGATCATGAAAAGCTGCATTGCTCCAAAAGCTGCAGCTACCATTTCCTTGCGGGTTGTCAGTAGAAAGCAGACTATAAAGGCTCTTTTTTAAGCCTCCTACTGTTTTCTCAAAACATCAGAACTATATGAATTAAATTACGAAAAGGAAAAGAAAGACTGTGTCTGAAAAATGTCCTGAGGACGATTAACCAGAAAATCCTAATCCTCTCCAAGGGGTGGAAGCCCTGTTTCTTTTGACTTTAAGAACAATTCTGGGCAAAATGCTTGAAAATGCACAACAGAGAACATTTGTGCAGAGGCAGGAGATTAACTCAATGATCTAGTAGGTGTCTTTCCCCTCTAGCTTCTATCATCCTGGTTTAAATTGCTCTTTAAATTTGGAGAGTTAAAATTAAGTAAAGACAAGCTGTTGCATCAGTATAAGCCTTTTAAAAATCTGTTTGATTAATTTACCTGTGTTACAGCTCTCTACATGGGCCAAATCCTTCCTTCAATCATATTTGTCTAGTGCTGTTGAAATCAATATGAAAACTATGAGTAACTATTTGTTCTCTTTCAGAAGGAGATGTAGGTTGTTTGGGCAGCAACTGTCCTGAGAGTTTTACACCTTCAAGAACATCTGAGGGCTTACTGTTGATTATCCTGCGTTTGAAGGCCTACTGCAATAACACACAGAAATGCAGCATAAAATTGATTCTGTGTGGGCCAAATACTGCTTTCAACTCCAGTGGCATAAATGACAGCAGAATTTACTTTGAGCTCCCATTGCTATTTCATGGTAAAAGCCTTGAAAGACAACTGTGAGCTGAGTTCCCCTGAGAAAAACAGACGTCATAACCTCTGCAACATCTCTATAATCTCGAAGAGTGTTATCAGAGCAATGGCCTGTTTCTCAAGTGGCTCTGCCAACTGATCCCTTCCCTGAGTTTCCAAGCGAGGTTGGAAGGGAAGTCTGGAGGTCATCTGGTCCAACCACTCTGCTCAAGCAGGGCCACCTAAAGCCAGTTGTCCAGGCCCATATGCAGATACCTTTTGATATAACTCCAAGGATGAACACTCCACAACCTCCCTGGAAAAGCTCTGCCAGTGCTCACAGTAAAAAGGTGTTTCCTGATGTTCAGATGGAGGGAACCTCCTGTGTTTCAGGTTGTTCCCATTTTGCCTCTTGTCCTGACACTGGGGCTTCACTGAAGTCTGGTTCCATCTTCTTTGCATTCTCCCTTCAGGTATTTATATACATGGATGAGATCCCTCTCAGAGCTTTCTCCTCTCCAGTATAACCAGTTGCAGCTCTCTCAGGCTTTCCTCATAAGAGACATGCTCCAGTTCCTTAATTAGCCCTTTGTTGGACTCTGTCTAGTATGTCCATGTCTTTCTTGTGCTGAGATGCTGTGAACCATTCTCATTTATAATCATTCTCTCATCTGCGTTAGCAGGCTGAACAGGCATGGACTACACCCACAGCAGTAATAGATTTGTGAGTCTTCTGACAAGTTCAAATGAGTTTAGAGAAGGACTATTTTCTGAACAAATGACCCTTTGATTCTCTGGGTAGACTCAGAAGAAAATGAGCCGTCTTATCCCTTTAGTTATCTATACAGAATGTTGCTTTTGAATAGAACTTAAATTTGTTGTTACAGGCTTCCTGGTTTCCTTTATTATTTGTACATTTTTTAAAGAGTTGATTGAAAAAAGTTCATGAAGTAACCACTTGGAACAAATAAAAGCCTTTTATTCCTTGCTTTGCAACTGCAGTGATGTCAATTATGTCCCAAAGAGGGGCATATTATCAACCATAAAAGTATAAGTGAACTCTGCATCTAACTTATAAACTAAGCAACAGTAAGCATGTTACAAAAAATTGCTGTGGCAGGAGATTAAACTATTTTAGCTAGCAGCATGGTAACTCAGTATGGGGACCATTGCTAATGCAGGACTTACTGTTGTCAATTTCTAACACATCCACTGGGATTAGAAAATATAACAGCAGTCACAGCTAGATTTCTTTGATAATTATTTTAGTGGTAGGGAAATAGGTTCTTTATGTGGTGAGCAAGAAACCACTGCTTGCCTTCAAGGAGACATCCAACATCTCAGTCCAGCAAGGTTCTTAATCAAATATTTAATCCTAAATGCATAAGTGATCTTATTGCACTGAAAGGTCAGTCTGTAGAGAATCTTATAAAACAGAAATGCTCTGGCTACTTATGTGTACCCACACATCAATTCAAAACATACTCTCTCCATCTGTTATAAAGTGTAAAAAATGGCTAATGATGTATAAAATAGTACAGTATACTGACAGCAAATCATGCTCTATTCTTTGGCAATAAAAGGGGCATGGTATTCAGGCACTAGCAATTTATTGGTCAGCATGTGTTGATACAAAGCCTGTAACTGCCCCAAAGGAACAGATTAACAGAGGTTTTTGCCTGAGCTCTTAAGTGTATTGTTTCCCACTAGGGGAAGAAAAACACACGTTTATTTAAAAGTATTGCAAATTCCACTGTAAAGCCAATTCATTTTTGCTCTTCTTGGCAGTAAGTCTGGTGTTAAAGTGGAACACCATTGTGGTGAACAACTGGTCTTCCACCTCCACAAATATAACTGGTGTGCCTCTTCCAGCCATAATTTATGTCTTATCACAAAAGTGTGTGCTGGGTATAGAGTTGACATTAGCTACAATATTAGCATATTAAGATTGACTTTGCAATGCACAGAGCAGGCCATAGTACAACTGGATTTGCAAGTGTGTGAAGAAAAAGATGTTAAGTGTGAATATTTTGTGTGAACCTGTACATCCCAAACACTGCACTCTGCCTCACAACCAGACACAGCTTATCTGTGGGATCAGACAAGTAAGTGTAAGACCACCATTACCGCTTTCAAATTCCACACTTTTCTGTAAGAAAGGGGTTTCCCTGAGGCAAAGGACTTGTCATATCCTACAGAATTGGGTAGCATGAACAATCTTTCTGTGGCTGGGTCACAGAGGGAAGTGATGTGCCTTGATGGGAATCAAGAACTTTCTTTGAGGAAATCAAGTAATTGGGAAGGGGGGGGACAATAAGAAGAAAATACATGTAAAGCTTCACAGAAAAACAATTTCAAAGACAGAAATAAAGAACGATAATGATGTACCTATGATTAAATTATTGGTTCAGTCATCAAGTGAGCCTCTAACAAAGCCAAATATTACGAGGTTTTTCTTAATTTTCTCATATTCTACACATTCTATATTTTGGCCTTGTTTTCACACACTTTCATAATCGTGAAACAACCTGTTATGCTATACTTGTATGAAGCTACTAAAACTGCTGATGCAAACTAAAACACAGTAGACATGAAAAATCTGTAGCAAAAGAATCCAGTTAGTCAGGAGTGAAAGAGTCCTCAAAAAAAGAGTACTGCAAACGGCAGACATTATGTGATGCTTTTTAGATGTTACTCCTTTTACAGAACGGTGAATGTGGAGTTAAAGTGAACATGTTATTACTGTCATTGGAGGTCTGAGACAACACACTCAACAGGTAATCACACTGGATTAACAGGACATTCAAAATATATTTACTGTTTCTCTATAAACTTCTCAGCATTATCATAACATAGTTAATAATTTTCAGTGGGATTTTGACTTTAATGCGGTTCTTTAATGAGGAAGCCTATTAACATTCACACTTGGGAATTAAAAGGTCATCCCAGTCTATGAGCGAATGAATTTTATTCCCCTTGGAAACTATTAGAAAACCTGTGTATACCTTTGATAATCATTGCACCTGCACTACAAGAGGATCAGAAAGTTTGGTGTTAATCTGCAAACATGAAACTTTGCCACACCTCTTGAGGATTTACCTCCTCATTATTTCTCCTTTGTTTTACCACAAGAGGTCGGTGTTTCATCAGCTGCATTGACAGTCTGTGACTCCAAGACAGTGCCTTTAACTTTACCCTTTAAACTGGTGGGATTTCAACTGAATATTGTAGTAGATTGCGAATGGGTGCATATATTTGAGAACACAGACGTGTATGATATGATATGGTTTAAGAGAAAATTACCACACAAACACAAACAGCCTAGGTTGTTCATTATCATGACAATACTAGCCAGAAATGAATGTTTAGCTTTCACATGTTGGAAATCAGATGTCATATCCATTATTTTGTAAAAGACCTTCTAACTTTCTCTGACATGCCTACATTCACATTTGTCACTCTGAGCTTGGGTTAGCCAGGAAAAACCCCACTGAGGACTACTGTTCAGGTACAAGTGTGCATTGAAAACGATGGGGTGCGTTTGTTGAACTTGTTTTTCAATGAAAAACAAAGTATTTTCCTCATGCCTGTAGAAAAAAGATGTCCACAGCAAGAAGTTATTCAATAAATTCTCACCATTCTGCTCAAAAAAAAAAGCCAGGACAGTCAGGGTGTTGGGACCTTCTCATTTTTTCTACATGACAGTTTTGCATTCAGCCTCAGTCACTGCATGCCAGTGTCTTTGGTCCTGGGGACAGCTGTGGAAATTCCCGCTGAGGGTGACTGCACAAGCACAGCATATATCTAGCTTGAATATGCTCCTCATGTTTTCATTGCGTTGCCATGCAAAGGTTGATGTAAGAAAGTGTGCTGTCTGCAATTAGAAGGAAATGAGATACAAAGGTTTTACTAAGGTTTAGACATTTCTGGCGAGTATTCTGCTACACCCAAAATAAGAACTTTGATCCTTTCTCCCTCCTAATTCTTTTTTTTCGTAGCTACACCGTACATTTTTGTTTAGACGTGGCTAATGTTTTGTTAGTGTGTTTGGTTTTCTTAAATATATTTTGCTTGTTGTTGTTCTGGAAACTTATGCGTTGCCCTTCAGCTTTCCAATATATTTTCAATAATTTTGGCTAAAAAACCCAGCAGCTGCATTTAGTAATGACGCAGCTTCCTTTCTTTCCCCACACTTTTCCTAATAAATGCCAATGACTCACCAGACTATCTTGCATTCTCTTTGCACACAACCTTCTCTCTTTCAAATGCAACATAGGTGTTCAGCACTCCAGAAAGCATGCATGGGTAAGGAGTGGCTGAAAAGATAATATAATCAATTCAGAGAGTAAACATAGAACGGACAGGACACATACAGAAAGAGAGGACGGTTGTCGGGGGGGGGGGGGGGGGGGGAGAGAAAAAAAGAAAATTACCATTACTTGGGTTTCAGAGAGAAATATTGTGATGGCTGAATATATAACAAGGTCTGGAGGAAAATAACCAGGATGTCAGGACACTGGCCACATTTTGCTACCTTCTAAAGCTCAATTTAGAGGCAATCCCACCATGATCTCCAAACCCTTTGTAGTATTCCTGCCTATGGGCTGTTGTACTCTGAATCACTAGGGTGGTGGGTTCTTTTTTTCTCCATAATCCATGCCACTTTCTCTCCACCTTACTTAGTCTGACAGGCTTCTATTTTAGTAATATAATTCTGCTTTTCTCTCTCTCCTAGCTTTGTGCTTTGACTCTAAGAGCTTCTCTTTTTGCTGTGGCAGTCAAACGCACTTCTGCTTTCTCTAAGAGGACTTGCCACATTCATTTAAGATTCAGTTTGACAAACACGATATGCAGGCTTAATTTTAGGTTTGAACTTCAGTGAGATAAAGTACATGTCCAGTGCCTTCCGTGAATCACTATCTGTTTCATAATTCTAATCTCATGCTCTTCCATGGTGTTTAGGTAGTGATTAATGTATTTATGAATTAATAATCGCGCTGAAATTTTTAAATCCGTGTGCACACAGAAGAAATAGCTCCATAAAATGTGAGTTGAAAATTGCCAATCTCTGACTCTTAATCTAGAATATCTCTCTGAAACTGTGTTATTTGTGTGTGTTTACTGTCTAAAATCAAATCGTTACATTGTACCAAGCAGTTACAAATTCTGTTATTTGAGAAAAGAAACAAAAGTATCCTGAATTTATTTACATAGAAAAATGTTCATGGAACCTTTCCTTGCTCCAACAGCCCATTTTTCCTATGAGTAAAACGGATCACAGAAGTTGAAAGATAATTTTAATAGCAATTCCCATTGTACGCGACTTCTACTCCCATTATACAGTGCATGCACAGCCCCAAAAAGGCAGAGTGTATTTTTTCAGCTGCCTTCTTTCCCATTGCAAGCCTTTTGCTATCAAAATGCGTGCATGAATTTATGATAATAAGCTAATTCGAGGCACTGATCCAGAGTCTGAGCATCATTTCGTGGGTGTAAATCTGGAATAGCTATTAGTTTCAGTAGGACTGTTTGTATTTATACCAGTGTAATGACACTTAGATAAGGTGTGTTATCATTTCCTAACAGGAACAAGTATTGTTATTCTGTTCTGAAATGGAATTTTTGCTGCTGTGTTTAACAGTAGGGTTGAGCCTCCATGCCAGAAGAAAGCATTAGAGTTTTAAATCACTAATGACTCAAATAATATGTTGAAATGTCAAAATTATGGCTTCTCTGAGTTTGCATATTAGCAGCCTTTCTCCATTTCAGCAAAACACCTGTCTTAAAAGGAACTATCACAATGCTGGGAATTCAAGGACCATGTAGCATCTTTGCAGGCATGGAATCTACAGACACTCTCAAGAAAAATAAATCCTACCTTTTGCTTTTTTGCACTAAACTAGTTTACCTATTTACCGTGTCCCATTTTGAAGACAAAATATATTTCTGAAGCATGACACATTGACACATTTTTTTTAGAGTTCCACATAGCTCTTAGTCATTAGTCTTTGGTAGGTTACAGTCTAGTCATTAAGCAGAAATGTGTGTGATATATTAGTGCAAATAATACAAGATGTTTACTCTATACCTCCATTTGCTCCCACTTACCCCAACTCTGACCTCTACAAAACATCAGATAGAAAAAGCTACTTCATGATTTATCCTCAAGAACTAGTTCAGTAGCCTATTGAAAGTAAAAGTAAGTAAAAGTAATGTAAGTCTTCATATGAAATGGAAAATTAAGCCTCAGACTTTCTGTTACATCTTAAGTTGATTAAGCAATGTAATACTGTTGTTTTTTTTTTTTTCCCCCTGCAGTTTGTACACAACTTTGTAGGCTGTTAAAAATATTCCAAAACTGAAACATACATTTACTTTACATCTTTTACACAGTGCACAAGCATATTAATTATATAACACAACATGTATATAAAAAAAAAATAATCACAAAAATATCTATCTATCTTAGTCTTGTTGCATTCACTAGATTTCTCTCCCAGAACAGATTTTATTACCCTTGGCCCTGACTCTCTTTTTTGCTTTTAGAGTACCATCTGTGATTTAGTGGATTGGCCCCTTACAGGTAATATACTTAAGCAGCAGCAGAAAAATTAAAATCTTTTTTAATTTGTAACCTGTTAATCACTTTTATTGTAGCAATGTCTAGTTTGCTTCTGAAAACAGTGTTTACTGAAAACTAATATAAGTTACTGCAATAAAAGCGGTGCAAGCCACAGCATATTTCAAGTTACAACATAATGATTCAGAATTATCTGAAGTAGTTTTTATGATCTACAGTTATCACTCCTTAAGCAGTAGCATGCTGCTAATAGGCCAGAGTGTGCTGGCCTCATATGCTGATCAGGAGAGATGAAATTGGACAAAGATGTTAGCTTGCTTGAGGGTCCTTATTTAAAATATTTTACAGTGCATTGTTCTAAAAAAGACACTGACATATATTTTCCCTTAAAAATGTGTTGGGGTAACTTGATTATCTAAAATAATCTAAGTGTCAGAGCTAAGACAACATTAGAAAAAGCGTGACTGAATCTTAAGATTCTGAAACAATTCTGATTTAGTGAAATTCATGTTAATCCAAACCAGCAAAGGTAGACATATAAGACTGAAAAATATTCAAACTCAGAATCAAACAGTCATGACTTATGTGTATGTTGGTTAATTTGGGGAATTATTGAATTAGAAGACAGACACAACCATGTGACCTGGATAACTAACCAACTCTGCGAGAAGATAATTAATCTTCCTTATTACTGTTGGAACAAATGTATGATTCAGATTTACTCCCCGAGTAAATTTACTAACAAGCTGAGAACTGTCAATATTTACCATATAGGAAAAATGACTATCAGAGAAATTAGTTACATTCATTAGTCTACTCAGATCTAGGAGTGAAAATCAGAATAAAATAAGTGCTGAGGATTAAAATAAGACTTCACCAGCTTTGTGAAACTTTACATAACATGCTTTTATTATATTTGTATCTTTCTATGATAAAGCAAGACTAGAATATTACATAATCATGCATTTAAAGTATCAGATAATACTAGAATTTAAGCTGTGCAGCCTTACTAGACTCCTTTGAGTGTACAAAATCACCATCTTCTAAATTCCTTCACCTGCTCTGAAGCAGTTCAGAGAGAGGAGACAATCAAAACCACTGTGAACAAAAACAAGCTGTTACTTTAACATTTCCTACCAGATAAGAAGGGAAAGATCATCAGCTATGTGTGGCCAGGTACAGTTGTGCAATAAAGGAAGATTATATAGTCCAGCACGAGTTGTCACAATAAACAAGAAAAATCATGAACTAACCAAAGCTTTAGGACAGGTGATGAAAGCCAGAGCACTAGAAGGTCATTATAATTCTTTTCAGTACGTCTTCTTCTGGCAAAGACACCATATGTTATTGAGAGGGAGATGACGGGATTCCTAAAAGGATAACAGAAAAGCTTTTTAAAAAGCTTTTAAAAGCTTTACATAAAAAAATTTATTACCTCTGAATCCAAATCTGATGTCTTGAGAATTTTGCTTTCAGATATTTAAAATACCTGTATCTATAATGAAGTACCCATCAAACAGAATTTTTCCAGGGTCACACTAATTGCCAGTCAACTTGCATTCAATTTAAAATTGGAAAGAGCATTCTTACATAAATCAACATATACTATGTAGGGTCTATCAACTAAAGGAGATCAGTCAGTAGTAACAAAAGAAAATTCTATGAAAAAGGACTTGGAATAAGCATTGGGGGGTGTGGGGGGGTAGGGGGGTGGGTGGAGGTCGTGGTGGTGTGAAAAAGCGCCAGGATTTCTTTGAACTCCTCCTTCTCCTGGTTTATCCTAGCTATGCTCAGTATTTTCATGTGGAAAAGTACAAATGCAATTTCTACTCTTATGTCCACAATCTGTACAGTAGCTGGAAGTTAGCAGAAAAAATAGAGTCAAGCTCTTTGTATGCTTGCATTCCTGAAGATTCTCTCTTTCATATGAGTTTGCATTGGTGAAAAAGGAAAACCAAGTCTGGTATGTACAAATTGATCCCAAGATGTAGACTAAAACATGCTACAATCTTAGAAAAACACCTTAATAAGATTAATGAAAAAGGTCAGATCACAAATGCATGTGAAAAATTCTGTATTATAAACTGTATTTATAAATGTATTGCACATGTAAAACTCAGTATGTGTAAATCTGTGATGCAATACATGTGCAGTGTATCTATGAATCCGTACACTTTAATTATAAATCAGGTTTATGCAATATATTCTATTACTTTTCAAATGTAGAAATAAAAATTAATAGAACAGTCAAATACAATGCAGCCCAATGGAGAAACCTCAGAAAAACATGAATACATAAGCAAGATTATAAATTATATTAATTCCACCGACACAATTTCAGCTTTGCTCATCAAAAACTTTGTGAATAACTAAAACAACGACAGAAATTTCAATATCACATATTTCTTTTTAGTCAACATCACTTGGAATGGTCTCATAAACAGACAGGAGAGCAAAATATATTTATTTAACAGATCTCTGGTGCAATGATACCAATTTTTAGCAGTTTCCAAATGTATTATACTGCATGATATGTAGTAACAGTAGAAAATAACAGATGGTATGGGACTGAATACAAGGAACCAATTCACTGTGGCATTCTGTCATATTTTTCTAACCCACCAATAGAATCAGCTCTGGAGAAACAAAGAAGTGAGAAATTTTTTGAAACAAAATTTTTCTGCTATAAAATTCTATCCAATATTTTATATGTTCATCATGTTTCATTTAAGGAAGAAAGTAATCTATGAAATAAATAGTAAATATTAATACTTTTAACATTATGGTGGGTCAAAACTTTAAAATCTTTCTCAGATATTTTCTTATGATTAAAAAATTGACTATTATTACATTGGCAGGGCTAACACTGCAAGACATTACTGTAAGAACTTAGACAAGAAATAGGCTTGGAAAAGTCTTTAATGAGTACTTTGGAACTCAATAGCTTTGGGTCAATATATGCAACATTAGAACTTGGACTATTTCCTTCACTGTGGCAATAATAAACATACTGTATGTATAGATCATTGCCAAAAAAAAAAAAAGTACCCAGAACAATGGACCTGGTTTATATATTTTCCCCGTTATGTAGCTAAAATACCTTCATTAGGAATAACAATGCATTGCTGACAACTCCAAAAAGCAATAAATGAAGTATAAACTTATAGGGAAGGTTGTTAACACAGAAGAAGGTGATTTAGAAAACACATATAGTCCTACAGTTTGGTGGGTCTTTTTTAAATATGAAGGGAAATATCAGGAACTTTGCCATACTACAAAATGGATCTGTGGGGAAATTCAGTTTTCACTAAAGGTTTTTCAAAACTAGCCACAGAATTCAATGCTCTCCACCTGTCATCTGGGACCACCAGTCAAATAAGGATAACCTTCATGAAAGGTTTATTAATTTCTGCCAATTGTGGTGATTTCAATTAAATTTTTCAGGACATTCTTACAAACTATAAAAACCCCACCAAGCCAAAAAATCACACTAAGAACTCTATTGGTACACAAACATTTGTCAAGCTCTGTCGAAAAGCAAGTAACAGGGAGAATACTGACTCATAATCTTTCACATCTTGAGAATGCTGTGAACTCTTGCACTAATACTCCAACCATAAAAACTTTCGTATTTACCGACAGGTTAGAGCAGGCACAACACAAGGCAGTCACTATTCCACACTAATTTCATTAGTGGCTAATAACATTTATAATTTCACTAACATAAGAATGGAAAACTACTGAAAAAATAATTTGACTTAATTTTGTATTGGGAAGAGAAAAAAATGTCAGAGAAGGAAGAAGTGACTTTTGGCAGAAACAATAGAAATTCATGCATCTGCCGTCGTCATTCTGACAAGGAACGGGAGCTTGTAAGTTGAGGAAACTCTCCAAATACATGCCATCAGAAATGTCACCTGAAGGCTTGTTTTCACAGATTCCCTTTCTAGGTAAAGAAAAATAAATACTTTTATTAGAAAAAGCTCCTACGCTTTGTGTTTGGTGTGAAAATTTTTATTCTTTAAAATAAAATTATTTCAGAAGTATTCACAGAATTGGATAACAAAAATTGTATGTATATACACAAAACTACCAGAAAACTAAGTAATTCCTTAGAAATGGAATATTCTCCCAATGTCAAAACCCCCAAATTCATACCCTTACCTACTCTTGAACAGACTGTTGGGAAATTTTGGCATGATATTTTTACCTGGTGAAATGCTCTCTTTTTTTCTTTTTTTTTTTTTTTTAAATTATTTTTATTTTAACACATACTTTAGTCACACAACAAAGAAAAATAATGATTCAAGTATAACTGGTTAGAGCAGCCCTCTGGAAAATGGGAGAAATAGTTTTAGGGCTTTTTCCCTGTCTTCAATTTTCTGCATTTAGCACTGTTTCCTATCCTTCCTTAGAAAAGTCTGAAATATTCTGGAAGTAACATATAGAACTTTCTATTCCACACAATCCCTGTTTTGTTTCAATGAGAAATAACAAAAGCCCACTCAAATTCCAGGCTGCATTTATTTGGTTTCCTGAACTTACAGTGATCAGCATGACCTGATCTGCAGTCATAATGACACTGCTCGTCGTGAAGGTACTTTGTAAAGTATGATCTGCTAGTACTTCGAAAGTGACTCAAGATCACAACAAAGCTTGTGACAGCATTATTGATTTGTATTTGGAGCTTTTTTTCCACTATTTACCTTTTCAGCAGAAGGTGACCTGATAGCTGTCTGCTAAGGAGGTGCATAGGGAGATGGTTTCCAGCTGCAGAAGGTTCTTTATCTGGTATTGGGTGAGATAAGATTTCAAGTTAAAGATTAAGTGTTATAAATGAAGAGACTCTGTTTTTTAGTGTGGGTTTCGTTGTTGGAGTTTTTACCTGTAAGTTTTGATCTGATAAAACTGTTCTATTACAATAGCTTTAGAATAGCAAATCTGGGGTTTCACCCAGCTGTGAATGTTTTAAAAACAGAATCACACTTTGGTGTGAAACTTTCCATTCTCTTCGGAAAAAAAAAAAAAATCAAATGCTTGAAAAAGAAACGGCTTGAAGATTGATCCACATGGTAAAGGTACCCACAGAAGTTTTTGGTTTGGGTTTTTGGGGGTTGTTTGTCTGTTTGTTTTTTCTGAAAACTAGATATAGGAAAGGCAGCAAAATGGTGCATCCAGGCTAGAACTGGCAGCCAGGCATAAAGGCAGATTTTGATGCCATAATTCACAAGTGTTCTTTTCACACATAGAAGACTTCAAAGTGGAAACTGGATGTGGTTGTCATCTAATTTTGGAAATTACTTTTTCGACCCCAAACTGAGTGAGTTTCTTAAAGACACAGAACTTTAGATTTAGGATTGTCAATAACAGGAACTACATAATTCATGCACTTGTTCACACAATTATCTTCTCACAGCCAAAGGAATTTAACGTCAACTACAAGTACAGAATTATGTGTCAACCGCACCTTTCTCTCTCAAGTCTCCCTTCCTAAGCACCTTCCCAACAATTCATTTAAAGAAGATCTACAGTGATTATTGTAAACATCAGACTCTTAAAGGTCATGGTGACCTAGGAAAAACAAGCGCATTTCTTTAGTGGATGAGTAAACATTGATAAAGTTTAGTCCGGTGACAATGAAGAAACCAAGGAAAGCACAAGGCAAAGCGGTCCCATCAAAGTCAGATGCTGTCTACTACACCCTTATCTGCATTTACTGTTGATTAATTGTTGATCCTGATTTCCTTCCTTCACCAGCTTCTTTTATAACTCACATTAAATTATACAGGATATGAGGCAGACTATTCAAGGCACAACTTTATCAGTTTATTCTGTCTGATCAGCTAAAACCTTCATTGTAATATACAGTGGAATTCATTATGCCTCTACTGGAGTTTAACTCATACATAAAATGTTTAGAATAATCTCTTCAGCCTGAAATGAGACTGTTTTGTTTTCCCTAAACAGATCACTTTTATTTCCAAATCAGTGCAGATAAGATTAGCTTCAGCTAAGGATTTTTTAATTTTTTTTTTTTGGTTAGTTTTGTTAGCTGTAGAAACATTTTTCAGGTAAAAGAAAGAGGGATCAATCCACAACTTTTTATTAATTGCTTAAAGTCATGGGATAGACCAAACTTATGAAGTACCAAACAAATTCTTGTTAACCTCTAATTTTTTTATAAATTATGATTGGCTTTCATTTATGATAACTGATTTTCTGACAAGTTGGTGAATCCACTCTTACTCAAAACAATGCAGGTGCAAAGACTGGACAAACTGGTTTCAATTACTCTGAATATTAGATTTTTTTTGAATGAACTTCAAGAGTAGAAATACATTTTTAGAGTAGTGTATTTAATAAACCTGCTAATGATTGCTGCCTACTTCTAGCTAGATATGAGCTGCCCTTTTTACTGGGTCAGAATTTGAGTTTAATTTTACCTAAATCAATTTTAGACTAAGTAAAAAATTATGGAAACATCAGGCTGCTCTTGATTTTTTGTCTCCAAAGTTTATAAATAGGACAGGAGAGGTTAGAAAAGCTTTATACTGATATGATCCCCTTTCTATGAAATGAAAGTTTTCCTGAGACCTAGCTCAGAAAAACTCTGTTCTCCTCAGATGAAGACCTCTGCTACCATTTCTAGAGGCGTAACACAGCACTGGTGTGCCAATATGTCTTACAAGATGCCTTCATTGCTGGTAGCACCATATCACAGTGAGCATTATTATGTGTTCTTATAATAAACACATTTAGGAATCCTGAGGAGTCTGCAAATATGTTTATAAAATTTTGAAATGGTTGCTTGATACTAATGAGTACTTTTAAGCATTGTTTTGAAGCTTTGTATATTGAATTCAACATCTATTATTCACAGCCACACCAGACTGCAGAAGATAGAAATTGTTTATTAGAAGCTATAAAAATCGAGATTATATCTGTTATGAAGTCCCAGTAATTCATATCTTTGAGGCAGCAACAATATATAGAAAGCAGCAAAAGTAATCAGGAAAGTCAGGGGTTTGGGGAAAAGTGTCCCTTATTTCTAATGAACTCTCTTTTACCAGTTCAGAAATTCCAGCGCAATTGCTTTTCTGTGGAGGCATAGTATTTTTTATGATGTAATATTTTCTACACAACTGTTCAAATCAATAAACTACTTCTTAAGGGGTCAATTCATTTCTGTTCCACTAGGCCAAAATTAAATAAATTCCCTTGTGCATTTTAAATATCCTCATTCATAGGTAATTAGTCTCTAATAACATAAAATATTTTCCTGTTTTGGATGAATACGTCAGTTAAGCCTGAGGAGATAATTCTTGCAAAACAATACAAACCATACCTTTGTCTCTTCTCCAGAATTTCTACTGTGAAATATCAGAATGTCAGAAGAGAGAGGAAAGACAAAATACTGCTAGCTAGAATTAGGACTAGATGAAAGGCAAATTAATTTTAGCCAAGTGTTTAAAAATCAACCAAGCAAACAAAACCAAAAAAATCTAAACCGAGTTTTGTGTTTCATATGCCTGACTGATGCATGATGCCTGAGTGTTACCTTATCAGTATTACAAGCAATACATGACTGATACCTGATACCTCAACAGAAGGGCTAGTGCTCTTAATAGAATCTGGTCCCTAAATAGAAAAGATGTTCACACACAATAACTGTGTTTCACACCAGAAACTAAAGTCTAAATCAAAATTAAGATAATCTGAGAATATCTACATAGAAAATAAAGTAATTTTGCACTGTGCAATCAGCAGTCAGAAGTGAAATATCATCTTTTATCAGTCAAAAATCCCGGGAGTACTGACCAAAATTATGCATGAATTTACTGTAGCAAAGCCAGTCCTGGAAATTTGCTGCAGTTCTAATAAAAGATATCATGCATTTAGAGGGATTGTTGTAATAACTGTCAGATGAATTCTTGTGTGCAGCGCATTTTAGGGTGAAAGGTCACCCTTACGGAGTATCTTTAGAGAAACACAAGGGACAACAACACCCACCGTATTTCTGTATTGCTACATTGAAATGGAAGTTATGAGTTAATCTACACTCTTTTTACCAAGTACCCCAATGACAAAACTGCGCATGTCAGTAAACACACACATACCTTTGTTGAAGCATTTAAGTAAGAGGTTAGCCTTGACATATCTATGACTAATTTACAAACTGAAACAGTTAGAGGTAAACCTCACACAATGTAATCAAAACAAGAGAAATTCCATAATTTTGTTTTGAATAAGCTTACTTTGCCTGAAATACTTGATTTCTCAAGAGTCATTAAAATTTCCTCCTGCACCTCTTGTGGGGTAACTCTATGTATCTCCCTATCACATTCCTATCTATGAATAACATTAGCATACTCTATTAGTATAGTAACATTAATATACATTCAACAATCACACTTTAGGAATTTCACATTATACAGGCTTCTTTTATTCTCATGCCAGAAATTACTTTCAAGCTATTGGGAATAACTCTTCTCCATCCAATATTGTTATAAAAGGTCTTCGAGTGCCTTTACAGAAACAAGTGGCTGCAGGAATGATAGTCTCCAAGCCACAAAAAAAAGGGAATGTACATCTGCCTACAATAGTAGCTTAGAAGTCAACTCAAAGAAACTTTCATTGTTGGTTTGGGTGGGAGGTATGGTAGTAATGGAGGACAGCTCAAGTACAGTAGCATCAACGTACATCTCGATGAAAGAGGAAGGTAAAGGCTGATGTGTACAAACAGACAGTTTTAGCCAAAAATGAGCTCAAGTAAATAAAGATTAAATACTCAAATTTGGACGATCTAATTATTTCACATTACCCACTCTAAAGGGTATTCATGCTTTAAGAAATCTGCCACTATCTTGCAGGTAATAGAGAAAAATTTTAGTTAGAAATGTAGCAGGAATAAATTCTAGTTCAAAGAAGTGAATGGTCTCTGTGGTTCTTTCTTCTTTCTAGACATAAATATTTGTAATTTAGGAGAATTATTTCATGAGTTCTAGGTTTCATAATGGATTTCTCTTGAGATTTTGGGTCAAGATTTGAGTATAGCGAAATAGAATAGAGTTCTCTTACATGTGTCTGATGTTAGATTTTGTTGTATCAGATAACAATTTAAATAAGTGTAATTGCCAGAAGTCTTTTACAAAGATGACAGCTCCATTTTATTGTTGTTGTTTAATTCATTAAGTCATCTACATCATGATTTTGAGGTTGTTTTGACTACAAAGGTTCCCCTGGACCTCTTAGAATGAAGTGTTCCCAAGATGGAATTAGGATTGGATGTCTGAAGGCAACCTCCTGGCAAACCTCTGATTATCGTGGCTCACAAAGAAGCTACTTCAGAATGGTTATTCAATCACACAAATTAAAACAGCTTTCTAGAAACGCTTCACATCATTTGGCTTTGCTTGCCATAGCCCTGCACAGGCAATAGGTTTCTCCGAATTGCATCCAGACTGCAATTTCAGAACATGTGTAAGTACCCAGCATGACGCAGCAAGACCAGGCTTGGATGCAACCAGCAAGAGGGCAGCACAGGGCAGTCAGCTACACATCACCTTGAAATGCTGTAGCTCATAGAGAGTTTTATCCAATTGTTTGTCCAATACATGAAAGAGTCAATTCACCAGCTAGTGAAATGAGAAGAAGTTGACATTTTGTTTCCATCTATGAAGGAAGTGGAAGCATGAGAATTTCATATTAGTATTTAGAATGGTTTGGGTTTTCATCTAAAATGCAAATAAGGCAATGCAATTTAGACGCCCTTAGGACTATATTAACTTTGTTTTCAAAAATACCACAGCAGCTAGAATAGTTATTTTTCTATAACAGACATAGGTGAGGATTTTCTTATAAAGAAAAGCACTAATAATATTTTTACAAGCTCAATCTTGCCCCCCTCCTCAAATTTTGCTTATAAAGATGAATATCTGGTTAGTCATCTCACTATCACAAAGTGAAATTGTTTTATTTTTAAAATTTTTTTACATGGTTCAGATCCATTTAGCAGTAAGACCAGCCAAATCTATTTCAAAGGGTTGCTAATAGCATAGCAAGCTTTCAGGAACCTATGTGGAGAGCAAGTTCCAATATATAAGTTACAAAGAACTTTTCTGCCGAAATGTGCACAGAGACATGCTCACACATAAAAACATACATCCCGCCTACATCTTGCATTGTCTTTCAAGACTGAATTAATAATCAGACTCTATTTGACATTTATCATGAAAATTTCTTATGAAACCTAATAGAAGGAAAAGATGTTTAAAAAGAAGATCCAGCCAGCAAAATTTTGTATTTTTTTTTTCCTCTGAGGCTGAATTGCGTCATCAACCCATCACCTCCAAATCTAAAAAGACTTCTTATAAAATTGACTTTTTTCTCATGATGTGTTTGTTGGGGGTTTTTTTGTTTTGTTTTTTTTTTCCAATTGCTCCCACTACTCTAAGTACTAAACTCAGCTTTTCTCTTCCATCTTCACATATGACACTCTCTGTTTCAGGACAAATAAACTGCACCCTTTCCTACACTCTGTCCTAACTTTCTTCAGTTACTTAAATATAGGAATCCACCTTTAGCTATGATTCTTCCCTTAACTTTTTGGTTTTTCTGTGTTTTCCTTATAGTCTAGCTGATCCAGATCTACAAAAGTACCAAAGCTTTTCTCAGTGAAACCAAATAACAGCAAAAAAGACAGAAATAAATTGACTTGAAATGTGTTTTCTTATCTCTAAATATTTTTGACTGTTTGAATCCAAACTGATTTTAAACATAATTTTGGGTTGCTATAATAAATAAATTAAGCTGAGACACCTTGCAACTGAAGGTCTCAGAAGTTCTCTCCAACAGTGCAGAACAGGGCTTCTCTTCCAGGCTAGAAAGAAGTATCTAGCCGTATGTCATACTACCTTGCAGGTAATCTGGCCAATTTCTATTGTAAAGTTGGCGCTTTTTTTTTTTTTTTTTTTTTTCCAGGATTGTATTTGAGGTGATATGTCCATAGTTAGTACAGTACTAAAAAATTGATATGTATACAATTCAGATTCTGAAAGTAGAAATGTTGGTGCAGAAATTGAAAAGGACCTGCCTGCATCTTGTATCACCTCTGTTCTCAAGAGTAAAGCATAGGAGCTATTGCCGCACAGGAACTGTAACGTGAAAGCAAAATCCCGTACTCCTCAGGTTATGGTGTTGCAGGGAAGCCTGGGACCTTCCAACATAACTCCTATGGCTTTCTGAATGAAGAAATCTGGATAGTTTACTGTTATGTCTTTAGTTACAAGAAACAGATTTTAACCAGAGCAACACCACTCATGGAAAAAAAATATGGCTGGAGATATGACTAGTTATATAAATTCACCTGGATGAAACAAACTTTGCTCTTTACTCTCAAAAGTGAAAATTAACCCCTCTGTAAGTTTTTATGGATAACTTGAACAAGTAATAACTTGAAATATTAAATATAGCATTTGCCTTACAGTAGCAGTCACAGAAGATGACAATCTTAGTCTTCACTGATATCTAACTACCGTTCAAAAATGAAGACATGGTGTCTGCCACAAAACTTTTATATTGTAGAAGCAGTTGTAGAAGAGTGAGAAAAGGACAACATTGTTTTCAGTTCCTTTTACAGCGTAGGAAAATGATGATATTCATTATATGTTTCACATAAATAACTTTGATCTATTGATTTCCTTGTCTTTTAATGAAAATATGTGTCAGGATTCTCTTTAAGGAATGTAAACTAAATGACGGGCAGATCCACTCCTTTTCACTTTAGCACACATTCTGTCCTCCATCAGGAACTGTCACTTTCTCCAGGAAGAGTTGGTGGTATCACCATCTACCAACTTTCAGAATCTTCCATTTATTTATGAAAAGGTATTTTTATAATGATTAAAAATGGATGCTTTAGCTTCAACACACTGACAAGCATAAACCTTCAGCTAGCTTCTCTTTCTCTCTCAACCTCTTTTGATGTGTAATACAAAAATAAAACCTTTTGTTTTCTATCACTAAGAAAAATTACAGACCCAATAGGATCTGACAATTTTTCTGCATCCTTCAGTAATGTAAAAAGAATTTAGTTATGTAACCTCAGAGTTTTGTTTCTCTTGACATGTTGGTTATTGTGTCTTAGAATCTCTGAGAGAAAGATTTATTCCATGGTTAATCCTAGACTTCGATGTAAGAGATTTTAGAAAAGTTCTCTTGAAATGACTTTGAAAATTTGAAGTGTCTAATTAGTTAACCCAGAATGATAAAATCTCTGAGCATAGAAATTCTACAGTTGCAAATACCCAATTCATTTCCAAATCTTGCATTTCACTAAGGAAAAAATCTTAATCTTAGCCTTTTTTTTTTTTCTTTTTTTTTTTTTTTTTTAATGCAGCAACAATGACAATTGCTTACCTTCAGTAGTGTTCAAGTGCCTCACTGAGAATGCTGGGAAAAGTACCAGGAAAACAGTCTTAGTACATGTACAGAAAAAGAAATAGGAATTGCATGGTCTTTAACAGTGTAACATTACATTTCTGTTTACAAAGCTTTTCAAAGCAAAATAGGATTGTAGCATCAGAAGAGTTTACAGTTCATGTGATCCTCAGAAATTATAAAAAAAAAAAAAAATATATATGCTTTACTCTTGAAGACTCTCTTGATTTCCCTACAGGTAAAATTTTTGATTGGGTTTTTTTGGTTTGTTTTTTTTTTCTTTTTTACATCCATGCTATGAAAACTTGAGCAAAACAACGTTAAACAGACTAATCAAGGGTTGTGTGTTTTTGCAAAATATGCCATACCTTTACCAAGCTTACTAATGTGTACCAAAACCCTGGTTATGTATATACTTAAGAACAACTCTTCAATATTCATTGTGAGCGTGAATTTATTACAGATCTTCTCTTACCATGTACAAAGAGAAAAGTTGTGTCTCTGCTCATGGAGTACAACTGACTTAGACCCACGGGAACACCTGTTGTACCAATATCTATTAAAGGAGCCATGAGTCACAAAGAAGAGTAAAAGGTCAATGATGAAGGAAGTCAAATATGATCCCTCTGTTCCTCCTCCTCTCTTACTCCTCCACAGCTTCAGCAAATTTGGAATTATATAGGTGTGAGCACAAGCAAGAGTGAAGAATAGAGCTGAACAGGAAGACATTTTCCAATGCGGTAACAAAGGCCACCATGAGGAAATCCCAGGGATTTTAGAAGTGTGTTGATGAAAAAGTGGAGGAAAAGATACATACAAGTGCAAGGACAGACAGCAGGTCCTTGATCAAGTCTCTCACCCTTACACCCGACTCAGAGCAGTGGGGCCTCGTCCTGCAGCTCTGATACTGCAAATAAGTCCTTTTTCCTAGGTTTTGGATAATTGGTACAGGAAAATGTTCCATGTTACACTCAAGAGTATTTTCAAGGCAGAAATTACATTAAAACTGAGGCACTAACCACAGTTTTCAGTTTTATTAGAAATTATTATACAACACTAATCATGACAATCAACATAAACTATGCTCAAAGTCTTCAGGGCAGGGAGACAATGTTTCAGTACATATGGATCTTCAAGGCCTTTTGAGAAAGCAATAGAAACATCTTTCACGTGCCATTGAATTATCTATAAACCCAATATGTCACATGAAAATGAGCTGAAACATAAAAGTACTGAAACATTGGCCTGGCTTCTCTGACAGCTGTCTTCTGTACAGACCTGGACACAGCATGGCTGGAGTTAGTGAACAGCAGAAAAAAAAACTAGGATGGAAAAGAGCTCACCATCCTGCTTTTTGTTAGCTTGAAGGAAGTAAAATTTTAGTTAGAACAATGCTTAAGCCCCTATAAGAACACCTCTCCATAAAATTTTATTTTTCTTACCTCTCATTGCTTAAAAAGAGGGAGATGGTCAGAATTTTTTGTATGTATATAAAATGTGTATTTATATACGTGTGTGTGTGTGTATTTTTATATATGTATACACATATACTTACATATATGTATAAAAAAGTTGTTACTTTTAAAGAGCATTTCTCCAAAAGCAGTTGTAGTCATACTAAGAGGAGGTTGACACTGCATTCAGACAGTATGTATGAAAGAAGTTAGATAAACAGGGACGTCTCATAATGAAGTCTGCTTTGTTGATAAGAGGACAAGCTACCTGAATGCAGAATTCAGCTTGTTTACTGTTGTTGCAGAAATGTACTGTGTCAAGTAGACAGGTAGCAATGAGGCAGTCATTTAAAAATTGAATTTGAAGATGTAAAGTAATTGTTAAATCAGGGAGAGACAAATGCCTTGCTCACCTCCCACTTGGATTTAAATCCAGAAACACTTAAATACAGAGTCACAGAATTTGTCTCATTTGGAATTTTTAAGTTTGATACCGAATTCTATAAATGTACATTAAAAATATAAAAGGGAAGGTTATCGTTAATATTTATCTATGTATTTGCTAGCTGGATAGGGACTACACCTGGAAAATCACTGGCTTACTTCAAAGGTGCTCAAAAGAAACTTTTTTATTGTCAGCATTACACAAGCATCTGCCATTTTACAGACTCATTGAAACCTGAACCCTATGGAGGACAAAATAAACAAACAAATAAGGTGCATATTTTACCACTATCAGCACCATAATTAGAGAAAGTCCACCAAAAGGATCTTGCAACTCTCTAGTATGTTTAGTTGCTTAAAATACAATATATGTGAAATACAAGAAATTATAAAATCTATAGAATTATTAGCAAACATTTGTATAATGTCCTGTTCAAGAGGTTAATATGTATCTGCAGGATAAATTCTGCAATCTTTTTGGGTACATGTGGTATGGTACAGCACGTGTTCTCAATATTACCCTACACAAGTGTTACTCTTCATGAAAGAGCGGAAGAAATATATTTTACTCTAGAGTTAAAACAAATGTACACGAGCAAGAGCAAAAGAGTAAATCAGTTGTGTTTGAAGAACTTAAGCTCATTTCTCCTTTGACATGCCAAAGAAATCTGTAGGCATAACCAGTGGAGATAAGAATACTAATAAATAAAAAGATCTGACAGATAAATAGAAAGGAAGGAAGAAGAAGGAAAGAATGAAAGAAGAGAGTAATTTAGGAAATCAGCTACCCAGAAGCAGAATTACATACATATTGAATCCTAAGGGGATTTTTTGAGTTTGTTAAATTGACGCAGTCATTGTTAAAGAAGATAACATTTATTCAGGAGTGATTTTTTTAGCCTCCTGCTGCCATGGTGAGTCTCTTCACATCAGTAACCTCACTTCTATTTTCTCTAAATAAGAAAATTATCAATAAGATTTTATTTCAACAATGTTGGCTATACTTGAACATCCTGAGATTTTTTTGCCTTAATACATCCAGATTTAAGATGTAATAACATACAGCAGTAGTATTAGTTGTCTCACAGTTCAATTATTTTTCTTACAGTCATCAATAAGACAGGACCCATTTTGGTTTCTTTAGATCTCTCAGAAGCCTTTGATACACTGAAGGACAAGATGTCTGAGAATACAGACATGAGAGACAAGCTCAACTCACTGCATTCTTATAGTTTCTCTAAGTGAAATGAAAGCTAGAATTATGCATCATCTGTTCCTGGTCTTGGTCATTAAAAAAAAAAAAAAAAAAGGTGTTTTACTTCGCTCCTATTCTGATGAGCATATATAAGCACACACATTTAGACATATAAATGTATAAGATACAGTAAAATTTGACCCGTTAAGAGTATATCTGAGAAAGCACAGCCTTTTTTGTCTGTATATTTAGATGCAGATGGTGTAATCACTCAAGGTAGTTAGATTAGATTAATTCTCTGAATCATTGGATTCATCCCTTCAGTCTTTCAGAACTGAAAACATTTAAACTGGGAGTTAAGTGTAAATTTTTCTGTCTTCCGGTAAACAAGCCCTCGTAAATGGGAAGAATGGCTGGAAAGTGCTTGCTCACTAACTGAAGATGCAACAAGTGTTATTCTGGAGTACCAGAAGCAATGGTTTCTCATCTGAAGAACAGGCTCACTGATAGTGACCAAGGTTTATATTACAAACATCATTAGACCCCCAACTATATCTGCATACTCAGCTTCAAGCTACTGTTGAAAAATATTGTTCCTCTGATCCAGGAATGTTTTATTTGCATTACATGTGTATTACTTACAACAGTTTCTTTCCATCCGCACAAACTATTCAATCACTTTCTGCTTCAGTTTGCTTCTTACACAATTACTAGAAAAAAATCTGACAGTTTCTCACTCCAAGAGATATCTACTTCTACATATCATTCTGTTAATTTTTGGGTTGGAGAGCATATGTGATCACAAAAGGGCTAAAGTGATCTCCCAAAGCATGTATGTTTTTCTATAAATCATATTAGATTACCATGTCTCCTGCTATCAAAAGCTGAGCATCCTGGAATTCTTGCTCATTGTGATATAACTCTCTTGAAATAACAAACCCTAGAAATAAGCACACACTGGCATGAGCACAGTCCACAGGAAATAACAGTCCATGACATTTGACTGAACTGATCTTCATCTCCTTGTGATCTTCGAACTATGAATCTGTGCTGTCTCACCAACAAAGCTTCCTACACATGACAACATTTGTGTCTAGCTTCAATAGCTGTCCTCTCAGATAGGTCACTTTCTAGTCTGTCTCCCAGGTGCCACACACCTATTCCACTGAAAACAATCATATTAACCTTAGTGATGACTCTGTTTCTCTCCACTCCATCCTTTATACTTAACTTTTGACTCTCCTGTCCTAGTGCAGGTCTCATGGAAAAAATCACTTGCTCATTCAAACAACAAAAAAAAAGTTTATATAACTTCGTTAACAGCAAAAGGAAGATTAGAGAAAAACTCCCTCCTTTACTGGATGTGGTGGGAAACATGGTAACTAAGGATAAAAAAAAGGCTGAGGTGCTCAATGCCTACTTTGCCTCATTCTTTAGCATGGAATGGCTGTTCCCTGGACACCCAGCCTCAGGAGCTGGGAGATGGGGAGGGGAAGCAGATTGAGGTCAACACAGTTGACGAGGAGGTGGTCAGAGACCTGCTGCACCACTTGGATGCACACAAGTCTGTGGGAACAGACGGGTTACACCCAAGGGTGCTGAGGGAGTTGGTAGATGTGCTCGCCAAGCCACTGTCTATGATTTACCTGAAATCATGGCTAACTGGGGAGGTGCCATTGGACTGGAGGGTGGTAAAAATAACACCCATCTAAAAGAAAGGCAGAAAGGAGGATCCAGGAAATTATAGACCTATCAGTCTGACCTTGGTGCCAGGGAAGGTCATGGAGCAGGTCATCTTGGGTGCCATTAAAAGTCATATAATGGACATCCAGGGGATCAGGCCCAGTCAGCATGGGTTCATGAAAGGCAGGTCCTGCTTGACAAACCTGATCTCCTTCTACGACAGGGCGACCTGCTTATTGGATGAGGGAAAGGCTGTGGATGCTGTTTACCTTGACTTTAGTAAGGCCTTTGACACCGTTGCCCACAGCATTCTCCTGGCAAAGCTGGCTGCTCGTGGCTTGGATGGGCACATGCTTTGCTGGGTAAAAAACTGGCTGGATGGCCGGGCCCAAAGAGTTGTGGTGAACAGAGTTAAATCCGTTTGGCGGCCGGTCATGATTGGTGTCCCCAAAGGCTGGGTGTTGGGGCCACTCCTGTTTAACATCTTTATTGATGATCTGGACGAGGGGATCAAGTGCCCCCCTCAGTCAGTTTGCAGATGACCCCAAGTTGGGCGGGAGTGTTGATCTGCTCGAGGGCAGGGAGGCTCTGCAGAGAGACCTGGACAGGCTGGAGCCATGGGCCGAGGCCAACTGGAGGAGTTTCCATAAGGGCAAATGCCGGGGGCTGCCCTTGGGCCACAACAACCCCCAGCAGCGCTACAGGCTTGGGGGGGAGTGGCTGGAGAGCTGCCAGTCAGAGAGGGACCTGGGGGGGTTGACTGACAGCCCGATGAACAGGAGCCAGCAGTGTGCCCAGGGGGCCAAGAAGGCCAATGGCATCCTGGCTTGTGTCAGCAGTAGTGTGGCCGGCAGGGACAGGGAAGGGATCTGAGCCCTGGGCTCGGCACTGGTGAGGCCGCACCTCGATTCCTGTGTTCAGTTTTGGGCCCCTCACTACAAAAAGGCCATTGAATGACTCGAGAGTGGCCAGAGAAGGGCAACGAAGCTGGTGCAGGGTCTGGAGCACAGGTCGTACGAGGAGCGGCGGAGGGAACTGGGGGTGTTTAGTCTGGAGAAGAGGAGGCTGAGGGGAGACCTCATCGCCCTCTACAGCTCCCTGAAAGGAGGTTGCAGAGAGCTGGGTCTGAGCCTCTTTAACCAAGTAGTAAGCGATAGGGCAAGAGGTAACGGCCTCCAATTGCACCAGGGAATGAATGTTTAGACTAGATGTCAGGAAGCATTTCTTTACAGAAGGGGTTGTTAGGTGTTGGAATGGGCTGCCCAGGGCAGTGGTGGAGTCCCCACCCCTGGAGGTATTTAAGAGTTGGGTCAACATAGCGCTGAGGGATCTGGTGTAGTTGGGAACTGTTAGTGTTAGGTTAATGGTTGGACTGGATGATCTTCAAGCTCTTTTCCAACCTAGACGATTCCGTGATTCTGTTATTGTTGGCTAAAAACAGATGACAAAAAATTTTTATTACTTTCAGCTGGAAGATCATTTCTGTCACTCGTATTTTAAAGGGGATTATTTTGACATCTAGAGAGAAATACTGAAGGCAAATTTCAAATAAAAATTAGTTGTACTCATAAATAACTCACTGCCTGAAAAAAAAAACAAACCCTGACTAAATTAAAGATATTCAAAGCTATGGTGGGTCGACTACTTAATTAGTATGAGTTAACCAATGGCACAGCTAGTTGTAGTGAGCAGGTTTCTGATTTTGTTAGGAATGGCACAATATAAAATATCCTGTGGGTGGGATTTTTTGCCTGATTTTATTCAGAATGAAATTACTTTCCTAACAGGCTTGTTTAGTCTACTGCCATTTTGCAAAATCTGTCATAAATACATAACTCAAGCAATTCAAGAAATTCAGACAAACCCATCGATTAATACCAGTGTGTACAAGGCAGCAGCAAAATCATTTGTGTCACTACAATTTAGGTCACAGTCTCAAACTTTCTTTACAGTGAGATAAATTCCAAGCTGTGAGAGGTGGATGCATGTAGGACAGTAAAAGTGCAACAGCAGTTCAGCGAGGGACATTAAGAACATTAATGAACAAACATAACAGTCTGAAAATGAAACTATTAAGAATGCAGAACAGTTCTCTGTAAAAATAAAACCAGGAAACCGTAACAGTTTAAAATAAAGGCATTCCCAAAAGATGCACACAATGCAACTGAATGCAGAAACTCTTCAAATAGAGTAGTTAATTTAGAATATAACTGAGTCCTGCACAAAGAAACTAGCAAGAGCATATCGTTAATTGAAGACAAAGCTGTGAATTAGTCTCAAAACAAACATTTGGTATTATTAAATTCTATGCAACATACATGAAATTAGTCTAGCCGGAGATGAGAGGTGTTGCATTTTTCCTCTCATAACAGGAAAAGCTTCTCATAGTGGAAGCATTTTTTTAAACCGAATTACTGCTTCAGCAGCAACAGCCACCCATTGTTTGACTGCTTGTGTTCCCAACATTTCCTTCAATATCAGCCTACAGGTTTCTTTGGCAGTGTGTCCACTATAGAAGAATTAAAGGTTGCTCTCCGTTTGTCCATGAACTGTGACTGCTGTATGTAGCAGACTCGCATTCCTTTTAAGTGCTAAGCCAGATGGCAGGTATAGGATGCCCGGCTGACATTTTTAGCACTGTATGCCATGTATGACCATTTGAAGGATTCCAGCATCAAGCAATAACACTAACAAGTTCTGGAAGTGTTTAAAATAGCTGAAAGCTCTATAGCTGAAGTGCTTCAAGCCTGCAGGTCTAGAATTAACATTGTTCTTCAAGGCAACCTCTGGAGAAAGCTTGTTTGCATACCTCTTTCCAGATAATGACAGAGAAGTAAACACTTTTGGATGCTTCAGTAATCACTATACTTGTTTGTTTAGAGTCTATACTGTACGTGATACCACAGGCTGAGCTGGAAGAACAGTTAAAGATAATGGTTTATCTTAGAAATAAAAATGAGGACCATGATTCCTGCAGAATGGCTTCATATAAAATTAATTATTCATTTACTTAAAAAGAGAAAAGAGATTCTGACTCACAACTTGAGTCATTAAGAGATTTCATGTGCTTCTTAGTGGCTTCCTTAACTTTCACCTTTTTTTTTCTAACTCCATCATCTTTTTTTTGTTTTTGACTTTTCTAAATATCAGACATAATACAACAAAAATTACATTGAGAGAGGTCTAAGACTAATGCTGGTTAAAGAGGTACATGTGCTATTAACTTTCTGTGATTTGCCTTGTTAACCAGACACACTTAAAAACACCCAAACAAGTAAACTTTAGAGAGATCTCTGATGAAGGTTACCAAAGGAGGAAGAAGAGATGGAAATTACTTCTTTCTACCAGTTGGTCCTCCGTGTCATTTTTAAACTGGCACGATTTTTGCCTAGGCATAATGCCATCCTAACAGACGGCCATAATTGCTGTTATTCAGGGGAAACCAAAATGTGCATCAGCTTTGAGGATTTGGGTAATATTCTTATCCAGGGGATATCAAAGCAGAAATCTAAGCCGGATTTTCTTCTCAGTTATAAAGGTGTAAAAGTGTACAAATGAAAAATTGATTTTCTTTTACATATCAGTTTTAGATCTATTTAGATATGAATCTTTACAAGTTGCTTCTCAAGGCTGATCATTTTAGGTTATCAGTCTTACAAGACTGGCTGCACACTTGGCTTGATCCTGATTTCTGTGAGTAGAAGATCTACATTGACCATTTGGTTTGAAGACAGATACTACACTCAGACTCGGAACTCCTCAGTTACCCATACAACCTACACAGTGTCGCAGTTTTTCATCTCAGGTCTTTATTCTGTTAGGGAAATAGAGGAAAATAGATGGACTGGCAATAACTCAAGCTTCATCCTACAAGCAATCTGGATACAACCAACTTAAGCCTCGCCTTGAATACAGTTAATAAAAAAAACCAAACCAAACCAAACCAAAACAAAAACACATTATTACAAGCACAGGGTTTTTTCCTTTACCTGGTCTGACTGCTTCTGGTTTTAGACTGGCTCTACCTTACCTTAGTACTCTACCTTAATGCATAACATACCAGTAAAATCAGATTTGGATTTCTTACTTCCTTTTCCTTTCAAGACTCTACAAGAATAACTGTCATAAAGGAACATCTTTTATTTGATAACAATATAATACCTAAAAATATGCTGTCTCACTTGATCTTATATTGACTACCAGCTTGGTGAGACAGCCTTTTCTCTGAGCCCAAAACTAAAAAAATACCATCTTGTGGCTCTACTTTTTCTGCTTCCTGCTGGTTTGATGTGCTTTGCTTTCTCTGAGAAGAGAACATGGGAATTATAGATCCTACTTAGACATTGTATCTTAATGACTCTTCAGGTTGTAGCAATCACTGGAGAACACTCAAGTTTTTCTGTCTACTGTGAAAAATAAAAAGATTTGGTTTTTTCCCTACAGTAGAGAATCAGCATGTTAGAGCCAAAAAACAACCAACAAAAAAACACAAAAAAACTTCACCTTAATATAATGTGCACACTTTTTTGCATAGACCACCTAGAAAAATGTCTATAGAGAAGACTAGAATTGTTACATGAGAGTCAGTTAAACATATAATGCACGTGCGTTAGATATGTCATGACCTCAGGACCTGTTCATCTTCTCTACTCAGTGGAGTCTGAAGTAGTTCTTCCAAACACCCTATTTTTATATTAATGTTAGACCTAATGCTTTAGCCACACATTTAAATGTCAGGAAAAAAAGAAACTAGTCGAATTATTTCTGAGTAACAGATTTATACACAATTTGTTTTCTTTTTATCATAAAACATGCACAACTATTCTCATACGGCTTTAAAAATCCCTTGCGGTATTATTAATGTAACATAACGTCTTCTTCTAATCAAAACTAATAAAACTAGGGAAGAAAGCCATAGATGTAAGTAAATGTGAGTTACATCTAGGAAAACCTGAACTACAGGTGAGATCAAACAACTCAGATGTCTGCAAGCAATGTTAGAGTAGAAAAAGAATTTGAAAGAAAACCATAGCCTGCATTTATAGCTAGGACATGATCATACATCTGTCAACAGCCTCCAGTCTAAACCCAGCTGATTGCTGTCACCCTTGCCCCACAAGCTATTACTCCTGATGATTTTGCTAGCTATGGTTCTCATATAATTGTATGATAACCTCTTTCAGTCAAAACTATTTGTTAGCAAAGACCTGATACTTACTTTGCTGAAGCTCACATTGTCTAATTTATCAAAATAGATTAAAGATTCCTTTCAGAGAGAGTACAAAGCTAGTTACAAAATATCGTATGTTTCAATATTTCATAGAATCATCATAGAATGGTTTGGGTTGGGAAGGATCTTAAAGATCATTTAGTTCCAACCCCCCCGCCATAGGCAGGGACACCTTCCACTAGCCCAGGTTCCTCAAACCCCCATACAATCTGGCCTTGAACACTGCCAGGGAGGGGGCAGCCACAGCTTCTCTAGGCAATCTGTTCCATTGTCTCACCCCCCTCACAGCAAAGAATTTCTTCCTTATATCTAATCTAAATCTAACCTCTTTCAGTTTAAAGTCATTACCCCTCATCCTATACCTGCACTCCCTGATGAAGACCTCCTCCCCATCTTTCCTGCAGGCCCCCTTTAAGTACTGGAAGGCTGCTATAAGGTCTCCCCGGAGCCTTCTCTTCTCCAGACTGAACAACCCCAACTCTCTCAGCCTGTGCTCATATGGGAGGTGCTCCAGCCCCCTGATCATCTTCATGGCTTCCTCTGGACCCACTCGAGCAGGTCCGTGTCCTCATTATGTTGGAGGCCCCAGAGCTGGACACAGCACTGCAGGTAAGGTTTCATGAAAGCAGGGTAGAGGGGAGAATCCCCTCCCTCGACCTACTGGCCACACTTCTCTTGATGCAGTCCAGTGCACAGCTGGCTTTCTGGGTTGCAAGTACACATTGCTGGCTCATAGTCAGTTTTCCATCCACCAATATCCTTAAATTGTTCTCTGCAGGGCTGCTCTCAATCCACTCTGCACCCAGTCTGTATCTCTATGCGGACCTTGCACTTGGCCTTGTTGAATTCCATGAGGTTTGCATGGGTCCACCTCTCAATCCTGTCCTGGTCGCTCTGGATGGCAACCCCTCTCTCCAGCACATAGACCGCACCACAAAGCTTGGTGTCGTCAACAAGCTTGCTGAGGGTGCACTCAATCCCACTTCCCATGTCACTGACAAAGGTTAAATGTCACTGGTCCCAACACTGACCCCTGAGGAACGCCACTCATCACTGCTCTGCACTTGGTGAGTGGTCCATCCATCTAACCCACATCTCTCCGACTTAGAGACAGATGTACAAGACGGTGTCAAATGCTTTGCACAAGTCCAGATAGATGCTGTCAATATTGGTAGTGGTCAGTGCATAACCTGTACCAAGTATACTGTTCTGTGTATATTAATACAACTGTGTTTACTTTGTACTTACAGTTTTCTTCATTTACATTTAACTAATCAGCTTGAACTGATGTCTTAGTGTTATTTATTTATGGCTGTGTTTTTCCAAAATGTACAGAAGCAGTTTTTATAGGTTACATTATTTCCAAAATATTTTACCACCCTCGAAGTACAGTTTTAATTAAAAATGCCTAATACTTTACAGTGCTGAATGACCTGCACTTTCTCTGGCTCCAGAACTGAGTCACAGTAATTGAAATTCTTAGTTTCAGCGTCAGAGTTTCAAAGTAAAACCTAACTATGACAGCGTGGCTCATTAACCCCTTTCAATTGCTTTAGGTGCTTTCAAAGGTGTTAGCTGCTACAGTGAAGGAGAGCATCTGAGAACAGACATAGATGATAAGGCAAAATGCATCTCTGTTACTAAGCGGTATATCATCTTTGTGACAACATTCCCCTGGAATCCTGACAGAGGAGAAGTGTTGACTTTTCTTGTAGTAGAGAAGTTACAACTAATCCTGCAGGAAATTTTAATCTTAAATTTAGTCCACTTTATTTGAAAAATGGGCATAAAGCACATTTCTATCTTTGAAGTATTCAAAAAAATAATCCCACTGAAGTATAGTATTTACTATTCTCAACTGTTTTTGACAGTAACTCTCAAGTGACATCTACAATGAGAGACTGAAAACTGAATTTGATTAGCACCTTAATCTTAACATATTGCTTCACGAATATTAACGGAACTTTTTCCACCAAGTTAGAGAAAAACTGTCTCATTATGATAGCAGATTGACTACTACTTCAATTTTAAATTTAAATCAACATTTTATACTGAGACTATTATTTGTTTATATAAGTACAGTAAGAAAATACAACTTTGATTTTAATAAGCAATGCATGCAGTCATGTAATCGATATTGTATTTTTGGTCTATATTTCACATGTTGAGTTTGAGGAATTATGTTGAAATTGGATAGTGATCTCACTTTGCATGTTGTTTCTGATAATTTAGTGCTATTTTCTATCAAAGATAATTTTATATATGTTTAAACTACAAAAGAAATACATTTTTTTCCCCAGTTCACTATTGATATAAGGGGAACCAGGAAGTCAAATAACTACATAGGATGCCCTCAGATATAACCTCTGCAATGTAGAAATAATATAACTGCTAATGCTCTTATGTTTGATTCACATCATTATACTACCGTTCTTTTGAAGTATGGAATGTATCAGGATATAGTAACTGCTGTGCTTATGTTACCAAGACATTCCGAACAAAGCAGAAGTACTCACATCTATGACTCAGCCAAGGATATTAACCTAATTATCTGTAATGAAGAGGATACTGTGCTCCCTCACTTAAATTTCCAGTGAAGTTTCCATATCTTATCCTCCACCCAAAGTCTTAAAAAGAATTTCTGGCTCCTACATTATATTTTTGCATCAGTGATCTGTTGAAAGGTAGAGGAGCACTATTTTCTGTGTCTGGTTCGGATTCAGCATCAAATTATGGATGCCTGGCCAGGACAGTTCATCCAGTGTGTATTCAATCCCAAACACTCTCACTGTCTCTGGCAAAGCAAAACTCAACTCTGAACTGTGTCACCTGATCATGCTATTTAGTCGAATTAAACATAACAAAGACTGGTAACATCAAGTCCAAGTCTTCTCTTGCTTTTCACCATACCTACTCTATATTTGCTACCTAAAACAGAAATCGATAATTTATGACCCCATAAATATTGTCCAATACCAAACACATGCTTTAACTAATGACAGAGTTTACCTAAAATCAAATTAAATTTACTATCACTTTCATGCTATTTTAGTTCATATGCCCATTTATGACTTTTTAAAATCTCATTTTATTATTTCAACAACACCCTCAAAAAACAAAACAAAACAAAACAAAACAAAAAACAACCTATTTTGCAAGATTTATTAATTTGTTCATTTTACTGTAGTCTTTACCTAAGATACTCCTGTGGAAGAAGTTTGCAATGGAATCAGCTTATGAAGTGGAAAGAGTTTGTAAAGTTAGTTATATCTGGACTTTTTCTTTATGTTCACAACTTTCCAAAAAATACAAAAATGGAAAAATTAAATATTGAATGACAGAACATGGATATTCCAACAATGTCTGAAAACTATTTCAAGCTGTCACCAGCATTTTAATTATATTTACAGTTCATACACTAAGTGACGATCATATGCAACAATCTAGTCACAACAGATGTTTCCTTTTGTATCTACTTACATATTATGTATGTATGAGGGTGCAGAAGGAAAACATTTTAGAAAAGTGGACAAAAGAGGATATTTAACCATGTTACCTTTTTGACAGGTGGTTAGAGAGAAAGTAAACATACCACGGAAATTACAAATTTCAAATGCTGCTGCAGATTTTCAGTTTGTTATTGCAACATCAACAAATGACAGTTCATTTCAGTTCTGGTCAACAGTAACAACTTAAGCCTTATTTTGAAGGGTGTGGAACATCAGTTATTTATCCAAGCTAATCTAAAACATGGTCTACATTCCAGGCTCAATTCTATGTTGCTGTAAGGTGAATAAATAGGTCATTCAGTAATTTCTATTGCTCATACCTGACCTGTCCTAAAATACCTGACCTGCCCTAAAATACACAATGAATTTCCAGTTGCTTGTAACAGAATAAGATAGTGGGCACCACCTCTCCCTTAAACACAATGATCCATTTGCCCTGCTGTACCAGCCCCAAAAGAAAAAAACTCTCTGAAGTGAACAAACCCTATTCTAAAGCTATGTTAATGTTCATCACCGCGTTTCTAAGGATTTGAAAACCAGGGCCTTACAAAACTTTCCCCAGAGAAATAAGGAGCCAGCATGAAAATAAGGAAAACAAAAAATTACTTCTATTTTTCCCAAATTCTGACTTTTATCGAATGTAGTTCAAAAGACACGTTTTCAGACATATGACAGAAACAAAGCCTGTTGCTGCATTGCATGATGAAACATCATGCATCTAAATAGAGTTGACAGATTATCCCAAAGAGCGGGCTGACAGTACAGCTGTACACCACTCCCTCTAGTTGTTTCTGGCACAACAAAAATATTCCTGCACACCATTGCACAGTATGGACATGCTAAATGTCTCATATGATACATGTTGCACATGATCTCACTTTTCTAGAACAAGATAAATCTAAAAGTACATCCATTTTCTTATTACTGAAAGTACTCCAAGTACAGAATACGTTAGTAACTGAACTGAGATTATTTTTCAACTATATTTCTCCCCACAGTTATCTAACTTGACTTGGTTGAAAGCAGACCATGCCAAAAGAAAAAGCATTTTGACCTAAAGTATTTATTTCTATGGACAAGATGGTATTTTACACAATATAAAAGACAACAAAGAAGGAACCTCTAAAACACCTTTAAATGCCCTGTTCTTTGTCTTTTGAATGATGAGGAAAAAATCTTCACCCAAATCTTCCAGTGTGGAGAGGCAGGGGAAAAATCCATCTAAAAGTTATATTAATTACTTGACGTACTTATTTTTGAGTCTACAGTCTATGTAATTTCTAGTGATGTGACATGAATCATCCTCAGTTTTCCTGGGAAGGAATAATCCCATGCACTAGTACACGTGGCTTCCCAGAGAAATTGTGCAGTCTTCCTCTGTGGAGAAACTCAAAACCCAACTGGAAATAATCCTGGAAAACCAGTTCTAGCTGACGTGCTTGATGAGGGGAGTAGGACCAGATGATCTTGAGAGGCCCGTTAACTCAAATCTGTGAAAAGCTTGGCAAAATAGCTCACTGTATGCAGAATGTAACATTTAATTTACTTATCTGTCATAATAAGTCGTGTGCCCTGAAAGACATTTTTAGAATAAAACCAACATTGCTTTTTGACACCATTGTCTTTACTTTTCATTAAAAAGAAACCACAGACTTTTCCTAGCTTAGGTTTGTGCAAGGGAAAAATAACACAAGGAAACTGAACGACAGAAACTTTTTTAATTTACAGCGCTTACCAACTCTCAGAGGACAGAGGAAATATTCTTGAAGTGTCAAAAGTTTGCAGTTCACTTGTTTCCAACTATCTGACGTTATACCACAAGAATCCAACTTGCAGCATGGGATAATTAAAAAGGGAAACAGAAAATTATTTGGCTCTTATTTAAAGCTTCCAGTGGGAAAGACACAGACAAGTCTACACGATGTAGTACCTTGCTAAGAAAGCCTTTGGGCTCCATTCAGAGCTACAGACAGAATGTCATCTTCCTCAAAGGCACATAGCCTTTAATTCCATAGACTTAGGTGTCTGGATTGTGTTTCAGTGGCTTAAAAGACAAAGAAGCCTCAATAGACTTAAACTTTCCACTGATGTAAAGGAGAGTAATTAGGACTTCAAAACGGACATCATCATTTTGCTGCCCTTAAAACTGAAATAAGGGTGAACAGAGAACTAAAGTCCGAAACAGAAATAAAGACAACTTATCTTCCTTTCTAAGGGAAGACATTTTGGCAAGTATAGAAATAATACTGAGAAATCATTCCTAACATTCATCTTGACACTCTTTCTAAATGTCACAATGCATATCATATCTAAAAGAAGTTTTGATTTATTGATTAGGAACTTAAGGTCAGGGTATCACAGGGGCTTGTGCAGAAAGAAAGAGTATCTGAGAAATATTGTTACATACAGGAAAGATTACCTCTTTTACTATATTCTTAAGGAAAAATGTATCATTTGAGTTTCTAAATAAGCCTGTGAAAATGATTGTAAGCTAGAAGCCTAACTCCAGAAAGATTCCCTTGAAACCTGCTCTTAGATCTTCTAAGCATGTTAATTTCTATTATCAATACGCAGATTAGTCATGTTCAAGAATGATCGGGTGGTTAACAGATTACTGAAGTGTATAAAATCTGTAGGAATGGATATTATACAAATTTGAGTGGCATTTTTTCTCATTTTTTTAAAAGTAGCTATTTAATGTAATGTTTCTCCTTATTTTATATATGTGGGAAACTTCACTATAAATCAGGATGTTACTTTTTATGTGAAATTGTCTTTACTTAATAAAAAAACTGTTTAGTATCTAAAGTTAACTTTAACTGATATTTCCATTTTTTCCTATCTGCTTATAACTTGCTTAAAATCATGAATTCTCAAGTCACATATATTATTTCTCATAGAAATAGTTTTACTTTAAATACACAATGAAATTTGTTAGATACATTTCAAGTCTTTTTCCATTTTATATCAAGAATTTCATACGAGATTTTTTCTAGTTTTGAAACAGTTTTTATAAGTCTCAACTCATTTTCTTCTAGATTTTGAACCTTCAGTTTCCATTTCTATCTTCCGATCCGAACTCGCCTTAATGTTTAGACCTAACAAGCAGTGAGAGCAGATTGTAAAAGAATGGTTTTCTTTATTCAAGTTAATTATCTAGCAGCTGAGCAGCAAATGACTATGACAGTGCATTTGGACATAATGTAATAATATAATAGGAAAAAGTTAAAATTTCATAGAGAAAAAGTCAACATCAGGGATATTAATAATTGAATATTTAGGAGTCTTAGCATTTAATTAGCTGATACGTTTCATCATGAGTATTCCACAAGCCATTCTTTAAGCATAACAATATAAATACATTTTTTCTCATTAATATAATTTAAATCATCTCTCTTCAAAACTGATTCTGACATTTCATTTGTCAGGTATTGATGTATAAATTAGTTGAAATGAGTTGTGGGTGTATTCTTTTCCCTTTCACTCATCATCATTCTCTCCCATTGATCTCTTCATGGAAGAATTTTCTATCATTTCTTTCTAAATATTTCCCCCTGTTCCTCATTTATACTTCAAAGTTGCATAAATTAACTCAGCCACTGCTCTTCTCATCACTCAAAAGATGTCAGTCTTTACCCCTCTTTATATACCTTCCCATTAGGTATAATTTCCATTACATTCATACAAAAAGTCATCAAGACCTTGTACTAGTTTATGTTCATTGTTACAATTTATACTTGTCATGCATTGATACAGACTGCACTGGAACAGCAACTAAACACCACACAGGCGCTCACTTACTCCCCTCTCAGCAGGATGGGCAAAGAGAATCAGAAGGGTAAAAATGAGAATACTTGTTGGTGGAGATAAATTTAATTTAATAATAATTAAAATAAAATAATAATAAGTTGTAATGAAAAAGAAAATAACGAGAGAGAGAAATAAAAGCCAAGAAAAACAAGTGATGCAAATGAAAAGCATTGCTCACTACCAACTGACTGATGCCCCGTCAGTCCCCGAGCAGTGTGTCCCCTGTCAACCTCTCTCCCAGTCTTACTGTTGAGCACGACATCATATGGTATGAGCTATCCCTTTGGTCAGCTGGGGTCAGCTGTCCTGGCTGTGTCCCCTCCCAGCTTCTTGCACACACCCAGCCCACCCGCTGGTGGGGTGGTGTGAGGAGCAGAAAAGGCCTTGACTCTGTGTAAGCACTGCTCAGCAGTAACGACAACATCCCTGAATTATCAACACTATTTCCAGCACAAATCCAAAACATAGCCCCATACCAGCTACCGTGAAGACAATTAACTGAATCGCAGTCAAAACCAGCACAATGCCTTTATTTGTGTGTAATCTTAATAAGCCAAGGTTCCATATGCATACTTTGACATTCTTTCTACTGTTAGACCAAATTGCACCAAGTAATTTCACTGAAGTAAATAAGTGTCATACCAGGCAAATCTGACCCTTCATAGTTCTGGTTTTATCCTTTCTTTTGCCCTGCTTGTTTGTCCACTTCATATGTTGTCGTTATGAGCCCACTATGATTGGGTAAGTGTGAGGGTGCATTTTCTTGTAAAGTACCTGACTGGGTCAGTGTCAAGGTAAACGAGCTAGTTTGAAAAGCAAAGACCAGAGAACATGCGTTACCCACCTCAAAATTTAGTGAATGCCGTTTAACTCTTGCTTGTTCTAAGACAATACGAGGGAAATTAGGTAACAACACTACATGCTGCAAATTGCTCGAGGCAGCTTATATCCAAAATATTGTATTGAGATCGAATTTCAGTGCGTTTGTAAACGCATACATACCCTATCTCATCCCTGCATCATATTCATCTTTTTTTTTTTTTTATCTTTAAAGTTGGTGACTCACTTATTTCATGCAATCAAACACTTGCTTTCCGGCACCTTATTGAATCTGTTCGCAGGCAAAAGTAATTTAGAATGCTTTACACTTCACATTATAAGCTCAAAAGGTTATATCTGAGTTTAAGATCACAACATAAATTTTTTTGTGGGTTTAATGACGAGTATCTTTCCCTTCTATAATACTTTCTGTCAAGCAGAAACCTCAGAACGATACCAACATAGCCAAGTTTCTGTCCAACAGAAGTGTTATCCTGGGTTTGAAATCAAATTGTGCATTTTGATCAAGGAACTATCAGCACACTGTGACTTTTTAATACATAAATATATGTACGTTTTTTCTGCGTCTAAAGTGCTCTCTCGGCTCCTCTGTTACCTGCTAAGCACTTGACAGTTAAGATCAGTGGTTCCACAGCTCATGACCTGTTAATGCGACCTACCTGTGATCTATTACAGATGCAGGGTCTATGATTTTGCAAAGCACCCTACCTACCTACAACAGTCCCTCTTGTAAGGCAAATCAATCATTCACATTCTTCTTATTTATCAGCAGCTTCTGCTGACAGAAGCTGAAGCGGCACATCTCTTCTAAGACTCCCATATATTTCATCCTATAGTATTATCTATAGCCATATTTTTTCATTTTGAGAGCTACTTTATGTTTGCAAAATACATTTGTCAAAACCCTCAGCATTTACAAATGCACAGTAAAGGTTCAATATAGTATCAGGCATAGTGGTTTTGCTTTACAATTGCAAAATTTGCTTACACAGATGCAAAATTTCCAAGCTTGCAATATCAAAATTAACAATTCATGTTCAATCTGTCAGTATTAAACCTTAAACATCTGATTTTCTCAGTTATTCTAAGGACGTGCAGTAAGATTAAGTTGTTTATTTCTTACCCACAGACCTTCGCATCTGCAATGCATGTACCAAATCTATGTAAACTTAAAGAGACATAAAAGATCTCTTCCATTAGAAGAGGTTAAAAACCCTCCCAAACAACAACAGAACCAATGACTGAACCAGTCGGGAACAGGGAATACTTCCATCGTCTTAGACAAAATTTTTAACCTACTTCTGTGTTTAATGCTTCACAACTAATTCTTTTCTATCTACGCACTGAAGCATTTAAAGTTTTAAGGGGAAAAACAATCTGTTCAGTTTCAATACACAAGATTCATTAACAGATTTTTTTTTTTGCTATGCTCTCCTTGAATTAGAACATCTTTGAGGGCACTGCATGTGTAAGGAAGTTATTTGTGTATAAGTTCTGTAACATGAAGACATTCTACCAGCCTACCAAAGTCTCTGGAAAGGTCTTTCCCTGCTTTCTAAGACAACAATAATTGTCACCACTACACTAGGGAAACTGTAGAACACAAAGAATAAGCAGAGGCATGGATGGACAATACTGGAGACTGAGACTCTACATAAGTTGTCCACAGTGACCGAGGGGACAATCATAGTCCGTGTTAAATTTGTGAGTGCATACAGCAAGCACCTCCTTCTTTTCAGATATTTTATTTCCCTGACATATAGTTTGCAATACTCTCTATGCTATATAAGAAGTTCAAAATTCTAAAAGGAAATACTAACTCCTGATTTTAGAAATTAGTTTGTTTGCTTATAGATGTGTTCAGGAAAATGACAAGGACTAACTGTATCCTTTTCTGTGTTCAGAGGATGACGATGGCATGAAAAATCAGGCCAGATATCTTTCCAGATGATTTCCCACTGAATATATGGAACATTTCTTCAGTTTAATAATGTTTTCTGATAGAGTGAGTGGTTAGCAGAAAAATATGGAAGATGAGAACCTCAATCCCCATTTAACAGAAATAAATAAATACCAACAAAACACAGTCTTTCCCACAAATAAAAACAATAGGTCTTCAACAGTACTATTTTAAAACCTGACTTTGGAAAGAGATCTAACTAATTTGGAATATCCTCGCTAGAACAGAATGGAACAGAAGAGGACAGAACAGAATAGTTTCAGTGGAAGGGACCTACAATGATCGTCTAGTCCAACTGCCTGATCACTTCAGGGCTAATCAAAAGATAAAGCATGTCATTAAAGGCATTATCCAGCACAAACAACATCCAGAGGCTTTAATTTACTTTTTCTGGTTATTCCAAATATGATTCACAGCTCTAGATAGGCATTTCTACTTATAGTTAACATACATTTCCAGGAATCAGCAAATCCTTCCTTTACATACAAAGGCAACCCTTTTCCTCAAAGCTATTCTCCTTATAACTGCTTTTTTAAAAGCAAGTACAACTGTCCTCCATCCTCCCTGAACCTGGTAGTGGAAGATCTATGACACTCGTCTTTCTCACAGGCACTGCAGGTAGTCTTTCCCTTTGTAAAAGGATACACAAGGTAAAGAACATGTTAAGGATTCTAACCCCCAAAATGTTCTATCTCGCAGCTGCTCTGAGTTACAGCACACTGATCTGGATGCATTTTTAGTTTCAAAAACACTAACAAGGTGTGAAGCGTTTGCAACTGTGATTACAAAACCAGAAAGGACACAGGGTGGTTATGACTGAGGGAATTAATGTTTGGCACCCCAAGGGACTGCAGGAAAATTTTTTGTCCTCCAAGGCATTTGTAAAATGACTCAGAAGTGTGGTTATCATCACTTCTTTTTTCCTTTTTTTTTTTTTTTTTTCCTAAAGAGCAAGATAGTGTTAAGGCTATCCTAGTTAAGATTGCTGTCAAAACTATTTTTTTGTCTTTAGTACGGAACAGAATCTGTCCCACACCGTACAGGAAGCACGTCAACAGAGGGCAAGAAAACCAAATTTGATTTTTTTTAGTTATTAAAAAAAATTGTTAAATTTATTAGCTCATACTGAGTTTATAAATTTTTAACTGATAAAAATTTCTGAGGCAAAGAGAAAGTATGATATGTTTTCCTTTATTTAATTATTTCCTTTAATTTTTATCTTTTTTTTAAACATACTGTTGAGCATTCTGTTCTGTATGGCCTCTGTCCCCCAAGTACAACACAATCTGATGCTTTTAAAATCCAGACAGATTTATGGAGACTAACCAAATACTGGGACAACTTCCACTCAGCAAATTGAATGACTTGAACTCAGATGTTAATGGAAAACACTCATCCAGCCATATTCTTCAGTCCTATCGGACTGCTTGAATCTGTGAGTTTGCTGTATATGTAGAGTGCTTTGAAAGCTAAATTCAGTTCTCTTCCTTAATGCATAAGTTTACTCACAAGAACTTCACTTGTGAACTAGCACCAAAAATTCCTCATCCTTCCTCTGCAGTAGCCTGTCAGTTTGGGAACTGCATAGCAGTCTACACAGCATTTATAAGGTTACTAAAAGAAGTTGTGAAGAGACACACACACAGAGGGAATGTTTTTCACTGTGGAAGGGTGTTTAATTGTAGGAGAGCTGGAAGTTTTGCATAAATGTGATGAAAAGTGTGAAAGTGTAGGAAAGCCTTAATCCAAAACACTTGCACAGACCCTCAATAAAGCTGGAATGGGATCAACAACAGGGTGCTCGTGACTGCAGTCAGTTGATTGGAAGAGTAACTTAAACAATGATAAAGTTTGCTATTAGACAGGCTCTATTTGTGAAGCTGATTGCAGTTTTCTGCATAGCTCACATTTTCTTTGCAGTATGCTCTTCATCATATAAAGCAACTGAAGCCCTCTCAAAGCTTTCCTAGTATTATTTCAGTATTAATCTGATGCAACATAGTAATCTATGGTAAGCCGTGCCTACCAGTTGACTGAAAACTCCAAACCTCGTCAGGAGACAATTAGTCCCCAGTTGCTAAAAGTTTTTTCACAACAAAGGCCTTTCAAACTTAGGAGCCAAGTTACTTTAACAGAGTCTGTTGAATCACATCACTTTTGAAGCCTGTGACCGGTGTTTCAAGCGTAAATGAGCACCTGACTCTACACATCTTCATAAAGAAATAGTTATGTGGCACGGTATTAGGATGCTGCCTTAAAAAGGCAGCATCTCCAGGACAGCTGTTATGGGTGAGCTAGAGACACCACTGTTTGTTACTCACAGCAGAGTCCGTATGCTTCCTTGGTTAAGTCATAGTCTTAGGTGCAAATCCTGCTACAAACCAACTGAATGCTCTTTGTACTGCAGCAGCCATATAATCTTGCAAATGAGAATGGGATGCTAGTATTCAAGCGCTGTTTATGGGTCTTTCTGCACTAGATGGAGATCATACATCATTCACTACCTGTCACTCAGATTCTGTTAAAAACATAAATTAGTACTTATCCATAAAAAAAGAGAAGGAAACCTATTTTATTAGTCCCCTGGAAAATCTAAACAAACTATGCAACATCACACTTCCACGTACTAGAAAGCAATAAATTATGTATGTAGAAAGGGGAAATAAAAGTGGAAGTATCAAAGAAGAACAGAATATATCATAAGAATGCTGTTCACACTACAGGATGCAAGGCTCAATTGCTTTTTCTATTCTGAGCCAGTATGCTCTGGGGATCATCTCAGCCTTAGAGCAATTCTTTTCATTTGACATAGTACTCTAAAGTGGATGTGCTGTGTTTCTTTTGTTTCTGTCCATTTCTGTAACCAGCAAGGAAATACTAAATGCCACTGTACAGGCACCTGTATTAGTGAGATACAATAGGCATTTACCTCATATAAAATGTCAGCATGAAAATGTATTTAAACTAGGCACAAATACCAGTATTACCAGATACTCAGAGTTTAGGATAAAATCACTAAGAGGTAGAGACTGGGAATTACCTCAGAATTCCAAAGACAGGTTATCAAGTACATTCCTGGAGAAGTTTGAGAGAGGGGGGGAAGGAGTAGAGCAAGTAACAGACTGAAGTCCTTTGTCAGGGAAAGAGCTAGTTACTTATAGCTTTCCAATTACCTTTTGGTACCCAAGCAGCTCAAATTCTTCAATTATAGGTATCAGGAAACCAGCTTGTGGGGTTGTTTTTTTTTTTTTTTTGGGGGGGGGGGGGGGGGAGGGGGGCGGGGGGGGGCAGGGAAGAGGATATTTCAAAACATTTGCCTAAGTCAAATCTGCACATCTTTTTACTTTGTTTTCTGTTTTGTCTAAAACTGTTTGAATTGAGTCTGATTTTTGACAGGACACCAGGAATTTGCATTCTTCAGTCTCTCGAGAGGAAATTCATACACAGTGCTTCTAGCTCTTTGACTGTTCTGGAATCATCGGTTAATGCACATTCAAAGCTGTTTCTAATGTTTCAGCAACATTCGTTAACAACATCAGTCACCAGCCACCACAACAAGGGTGTAACTGTCATCTAAGATTTATACCGCAGCTTATTGCGGTGGTTAACTTCAACAGGCCTGTTGTGCCAAATGCCAGGGCATAAAGTAGATCCCAGTCATTACATTTCTGCATCTAAAATGTGGGCTCCTGCATATTGTTGCAGCTGCCTTGATCTGCCTAGATTCATCCTTTCCTTGCAGAACATTCTGAAACTCTTCAGGCTTAATTCTATTTACTGTTCATAGAGTTATGAGAAAACAGCAAAAATATCACATTGACCTTTTCCCATTGAATACTTTGCTGTAATAGGAAGGCAGAATGCAGGCTGCTAATCATGCTAAAACTGAGACAGCTTTGGCTAATGCAGGCAAGACATGATTTTCTCCTAAGTATAAACTACATTTTGCAAGAAAGGATACAAGATATCTTCAGAGTTCAGCATTTAAAGCAATAAAGTTTCAGGACAGAGGATATTTTTTCTTAATTATTTTTATATTTACATTTGGTAGTTTTATTCATAGAACACCATCCAGCTACCATTTTCTATAGATCACACGATTTCCTATCTACAGTTTCAGAAAGCAAATCTAATATTCAGAAGTATCATCTGTGAATTATTTCCCTCTGATTCACATTCCTTCAATTTTTAATCTATTTACTAAAACTTCATAATTGAAGAGCATATTGCCTCATCCAGATTTCCCTGTAGTTTATGGTAAACAAGTTCTTCTGTTACTAAAGACGCTAACAAATCTGAGTCCCCATAAATGCGTACCACCATCCCTTTAACTTCTTTACTTCTGTAATACCCTGTTCCTTCCTTGTTCCACCTGCATAACTAGCTGATAATATATCATAGACACTGTATGTTGGTTCTCAGTTTGTCCTTTAAGTTCTCTCACAAAGAGTAACTGGGTCAAAAGAATTCCCTTAAGGGTTGCTCTTGCTTTAGGTAGGAGCTAGGCAGACTCTGGGCACAGAAGATTCAGAGGTCTCAGGGTGTCAGAAGTGAGCAGAAAGCCTGCGGAGAAAAGGGGGGGGGGGGGGGGGGGAGGAGAAGAAAAAAAAGAAGAAAAAGGAGGAGTCTCACAGCCCAGTGTCGGAATGTGACAGAAGGAACCTGTGGATTAGTGGGAACTGAGTATGCTGCAATTCAGAAAACCATGTTGTTATTTCCATACTTCAGGAATTCCTGTGGTTAGCTGTATGGGGAAATAAAGAATTCACCTTTCCTCTCACCCACACCAATGCACGTATTTCTTCCTTAGAAATAAGTAATTTTGCTTCCACATAAAAGGAATGGCCAAAGGTACCTAGTTAGAATATCTTTGCTCATATTGGTCTGAAGTTATTGCCATATTTATGGTCAAAAAAATTTTTCCTGAAAGTTAGTTTGTTATATATTGCTTTGTAGTTCTTTCTGATGGAGTAAAATATATGCTAAATTAAATTTCCAAACGTCTTAATGAAGCGTGTACTTTGGGGTCCTTACTTTTAATGCCTTTTATCATGCAATCTCTCCTCCTGATGTGAGCTATTTTGGAAGAAACAGAAGCTTCTAAATGTTTCTTGACCAAATACTGCTAAGTTCTGCTGTCCACAGTCAAAGAATCCCTGCCTCTTAAACATCCCTTCCAATCCTTTGGGATCACAAGATAACTCTAAATAGCCACTGTGAGGATGTGGAAGATTACCACAGAGCTGTCCTTCCTACAGGAAGCATGCACAGAGGTATTGATATGTGGTTACAAAAAATAAAGAAATCATTCTTGCAATCACACTGTTGGTGCAGTTCATCAAAGGAGATGCCAGTTCCAGTTCCCTAAACGTCATTATAAGGCTAAACTGAAAATAACGTGAAAACTAGACTCTAATGAAGTTTTGGGTTATAAAAAGAAATTCTCTTGGTTATTTTTTAGTTTTGGCCTTCTGAAGATGCATTATAATCACAGAGGTGCAGAAGACAACTTGGCCTCCTCCTGCCTGCTTCACCTCAGATCTTTAATCCAAAGCTAGACTGGAAACCTGAGGAGCAAAACTGCTTCCTTCCTCTAGGTTGTTCAAAAGTGATTACCTCTGTTCCTCTTTTTCTCCTTCATTTAGAATTTGTTCCTTACCTGTTCTCATTCTTACTGTGACTACCTGGTCATTCAAATACAAGAGAGGAAAATACCATGTAGTATGAATGGAACAGTCTAGTTTTCTGTGGGCGCATAAGGAAGCAGGGCACAAGAGGGTTGTGTCTCAAGTCTCAATAATTTTAAATTCCAAAGTCTATTCTACAAAACATATAGCATAATTACTCATAATATATGCATTTCTTCAAAAACACTATCATGTATTTATAGCTTCTTATACAAAGACCACATGACATTAATGCATATGACAAACTTAGTATAACAGAATTATATAAAAAAATTTTCACATTCTTTACATCTTCATAGTATTCAAATAAATTATTGGAAGAAATCCCAGAAATTATTAAAATCAATCCATCAATTAATCTATACTGTAGTATTTCATTTTCCTAGCCAGTTTAACTGACATCATAACAAGATAAAAATCTGGAGCAGAGCAGGAATCATATTGCAAGATCTGAGTATCCATCTTGAAAAAAGATTGATAAGAATAGTTCTAATAAACAAGGTCATATATAAATAGATTTCATTTAAAAAATCCACAAAAGCAAACACCTTTCAGCAGGACATTTGTTCATGTGCTTTAGCCCCACCTAAACTGTTATTTAATAATGAACACATGTGGCAAAGTAGTCCTCACAGTATGTTGAAGTATCTACAGATATAGTAATATCAAGTGAATAAATGTTAACATAACTATCATGGAAAATACATATAATGATTTCCTATGCCTTTTACTCCAAACACATAAATGCTATTAGTTTTTTTGTTGTGTGGGGTTTGGGTTTTTTTTTTCCTTATCTAGTAAGAAATTCCTTACTGTCACTGTTTTGGAGACAGAGAGGGGGGTCAGAAAACAATTTTTGGCAAAATAATGAATGGAACAGACCGTCAGTCTTTCCTTTGCTAATTTGCTCTTTATTTCACCAGAATACTTAAGTTGTTATTAACTTTAGTTCATCCTTGCATCCATACAAAACGAACACAGAGAATAAGGAAAGAAATCTTGGAAGAAGAGAATTGCTGATCTTGTACTATAAAACATTCATAGTTTAGCTAGCTAAACTAGCTAGCTTACTATATTTATGTTTGTTTTATAGCTAGCTTGCAAGAACAGAAAATAGTATAAAGATGATTTTTCAATAAATATTTCCAAAATGAACTGTGTTTGCACTGGGATAAAAACTCATAGCTTGAAGCACACAAAAATAAACAGACCGAACAGAACTAATATTAGATCTAATATTGGAACAAGCTCCTATGAGTTGTTTGCTGTTACTTTGACATATAATAGTCCATTCAGCCTTACTACTTACCTTTTTCTACTACAGAGATTACCCTGACTACTTCTTTAAAAACTCTTGAGTTAGGTAAGAAAAAATTGAGTCAAAGGCTTTTTTTTTTTTTTTTTCCTTTAAACACCGTGGTATTTTGGAGTAGCTTAAGTCATAAATCTTGATTGTCATACTGTAAAAAATTTATCTATCCTTGAGTGTTTGATTGTCATCTAGCTCCCTGAATTTCTTGTACACTGAAAACTTTTGTTAGAGGGAAAAATTTCAGTATATTCTTAGTTTCTCTAGATTTGGAGAATCCACAGACCAGGAAAATAACAGAAACATTGGAAGATTAGTTACAAAAATAAAACATAAACAAAACTTCAGAAAAATTCAGTAACTGCTATTTGGCAGACATATATGCACGCTCCAATACATTCAAACCAACTCTTTCATCTCTCACCTAAGTTAAAATTAACTGCTTAAATGTATGAAGTAATAGTGTTTACAGAACACAAAAGGCAAAACCTTATTACAAAAAGCATTGAAGAGAATTAGCACTATGGGCTTAGTCTAGGTCACATAATAATTTTTGAAAAATGGATTAATAAATGAAAAAATCCTTATGTGCAGTGTCTCAGTTGCTGGAATTTGTTCATATGTGCACAAGGACTTTATGGTTGCTTGAGGCAATCAGTTGATGTCAAAGGAGGTTCTTCAATTACAATAAATTTACTGTGTACAGAAGACAAAGTCAAAATATTTTATATGAACATAGAAAATTAGAGGACATCAACAGGTATAAACAGTGATAGGAAAAAATTTAGATGCAATTCTTCTTGTAGCAGGTTTTTTAATACACTTTGCTTTCAGAAGCTGACAAGTCTCACATTCTTTTTTAAATAAGTTAGCTTAAGAAAGCAGGTCATCACGGACATTTCATGTTGTGTGCTGGCACCCAGTGTTCCAAATTACTACATGTCATCACATTGGAACATGTGGTGAAAAATCTTATGTTTGCTTACAAAAACCCCAGAGAACTTGGCAATATTAATCTTAAATGATGTTCCAATGATTCTTCCACCTATTTTCACTAGTTAGAGTAGGATCTCTTAATGTTTGGATCCACCAGAATAAAGAAGCCTGGTGACTTCAGAGCACATTCACTTCATACTGGTCAGCAGAAATGATGAACTGTAGTGCCCTGCAGTCAGCATTAGCCAGGTATAAATATAACACATAACATTTGCTCCTGGAACCCAGGTTGATGGGGGTAGGGGAAAGTTATAATCATTTGTAACTTGGCTTCATGAAATCTGGAAACTCCTCTGAAACCACTGACACCTATAAGCTGACATAAGTAAATCCAAGCTATATAGCATGACAAGAATACACAGGCACTGCTAAGTAAATCCTGTCAAAGCAGATTCTATAAACAGTTTCATAAAATTACATAAATATTATCAGATATTTTATATTGTCAGTATGAGAGAAAAAATATCTGCAGTAAATCTGAATTTGATAACATCTCCTCAGACTTTTTAAAGAACTTGAGATGAAACAGAAGTCTCCTGAGATGAAATAAAAGTCTCCAGATACCAAATTTCTTGATTTTTAACATTATCTGATTAATTTTGTATTTTATGCATCACAGTAATAACATGAATACATGTGGCCAAAAAAAGTGTATACATATTCTTAAGAAAAAGCAATTGAACTCTGGGTACTAATCAACCTCTATACTTCTCAGGTGTTGTGAGGCATTCTAAAAAGTTTTAAAATCGTTTAAGCCACATTTGGAGCAAGTTGTATAGATGGAGTGAAAAAGGTTTATCATACGTTTGCAAGATCGGCTCAGGCCTCTTTTGAGACCTGCTACATTCATACACATTTCACGTATATGAAATATACATGAAATGTAATATATGTTGAGAACATCTGTTTCCTAATAGATTGAAGACCATAAATTCCCTCTATTCTTACACTTAGGAAAAGAATGCTGCTGTTTTCTCTTGACAAAGTCATTTATGTGAGAGCAGCCAGGGACAGACTAAGCTGAGGTTCTGTGCTTTTAACTCTGTACCAGCAATATGCCACACACCTCTGCAAATCTCGTTTCTTGATCAAAGAACATCAGCAAACTCCCTCTACACTGTGTAAAGTCTCCTCTCACCCCAGACGTCCCTACATATCCACATTATCGCTACTCATTACAAAACAGAAAGAATATGTTTGGTTTTACCCCCAAGTACTCCTGCAATTTTTCTTATCAAAATTTACAGCTTTAATTTATTTAATCTCAAAAGCCAATTTTATTTTCTAGAAGAAACATTAAACTTTGCTGCTTTCTGCTATGCTACAAAAACAAAGGAAGTTGTAGCTCTTTGGAACTATGGATTATTATTGCTTGTTGCAACTCTAATTATAACATCTTTGCCATTAGTCCATTTTTAAGAGAACTTTTAAAATAAACAAAATTTAATTTTTAAAAAGCTGAATTTAACAGGATTGAAATTTCTCTGCTGTTCAAGTCTTCTCCACAGACATATGCAAGATCAACCACCTAACACCCCCTTTCCACCCACTGAGATATCAAATCTTACACTTGAAATCTTTTTCAGCAGTCTGCTCTTATCGTACCCCAAGGAACAACAACACTCGTGAGCTACTTGCAAACATATAAAATGTGGTTTTGGAGGGGACTCGGGGTGCCACCCAGTGCAGTTGCCTTCTCCAAGTAAGCGCAACCTCACAGGTAGACCAGTTTTCTTTGAACCTCACCCAGAGGTGTTCTGAAAACCTCCAGAGCATCTCTGAGAACCTGCCCAAAAGGGTCAGTCACAACAAAGAATTTTTTTTCTTTGCACTTCTACATCCTATTGCAGATTAAGACTGCCAATTCCTGCCCTTTAATTGTGGATGTCTGCAAAGAGTCTAGCTCTACCTTCTTTGCAACCCTCCTTTACATTGTGGCAGTCTATGATTAGATTTTCCCTGCTTCCACAACTTTCCCTTTTGCAGGCTAAGTGAAACAAGTTCCTTTGAAGTCTTTTTGTGTGTCTTGTGGTCCAGCACCACCAGTCATCTTAGTGGCACCTCCCACAGTACCTCCTCCAGCTTGTCAGCATCTCTTTTGCACTGGGGAGCCCCAAACCATAAAAAGATCCCCTGAAGCTGTTGTCAAGCCCTTGAGGGAAGGAAAAAGTATTTTATAAAGAGAGCAAGTGTGGGATGGCTGACAAACAGATGTTTAGGACCTAAATCTAAGCTTCATAAAGGATGTTTAACAGAGGGGACAGAACAGATGTAATTTAACTCTATTCCATGCCTACTTCATCAACCTTATTCCATCTTTCCCTCAGAATTACAAAATGATAAATATCTAGGGGTATAATAATTGCTATAAGGTCCTAGCCACTATCCTTCACTAGATAAACAGAAAACTTGAAAAAGAAACTGCATAGAAGAGCTAAACAGTATAAATCTAGCAAAACAGACCCATAAAGCAGTTCAAGAAGATACTACTCCATCAGAGGAAGAGGAATATAGAACTGGCTTGAGACCATCCCCTTAAGAACACCCTTTAGATGAGCAGTAGATAGAGGAGACCTTATACTGTGTAGTCACAGAAAGACTTATGCAAATTTCCCCTCACCCTGACACATAGACTTAGGAAAGGTATTAGAAAGAATGAGCAGCTGAGAATGTGAAGATAGAGCAATAGCAACGTAAAATAATTCAAGAAATGTCCAGTATCAACTGTTGTCTGTACCTTCTGAATCTTTCCCTCTGTATTTTGTCTGCTTGCTGCCATTCCTCTCCTTCTCATATAGTAATTTTCAGCTTTTGGCATTTTTATTTGTTTGTTGCTTTTATATTTTTTCCCTTCTTCATTTCCCTTTAAACATTTCTTTGCAGCGAAACACAAGATTGCTTTTTTTCTGAATTTTAGTTTTAATGTCAAACTCGAAACCTTGGGATCTAGGATTTAACAGCAAGCTGAAAGTCACCAATTACCTCTTAAAATTATACTACTCACCAGAGCCAAGTGGTGGGCCACTCAGAGTGCTCTGCTGTCAAGGTCAAACAACAAAGTCTGACAGCTCTCTTCAACCCTCTCTCCCCCATCTCAGCCACTCAGGTTTTCCCACTACTTAGTTATGTGTGCATGCCTCAACCTGTTTCATTCTTTTCATTTCATTTTATCATATAGGACTTAAGCACAAGTTCATTTTGAATCATTCACATAGAAGGCTAATTTGCCCTAAAGCTAATTTTATGGTATCTGCAGTCCCTTATAAAACTCAACCCAAACTCACGACAGAACACACAAGCTAAGATCCTTTTTTCCCCAAGATCTGTGAGAGAAATATAGTTTATTTCCAACAAGCAGTCTCTTGGGTTTCCCTTACCTGAACTGGATGCTGTCTTTTGTAAACCTATACTGATATATTTCAGATCAAGTAAGCTTTGTCAAGCTACTTTTCCTCCATTTCCCCACCAACAAAACCTCCTGCTGAAGAACACATATGGTGTAAACCCACCCCTGCAATGAACAATCTGTTTGTCTCTCCATTTCTTATATTTTTTCCTATTTTGATTAATAACATTCCTAAAGAGGGACATTTTTTTTCACTAAATCTTTCTTATTTCTTCACTGGTAAAGTTCCTGACAGGGTTAAATTCTAGGCACAACCTGACAGTTGAAATAATAATAATAAATAATGTAGAAAAAATTCTCTCTTTCTCTCCACATCCAACAGTAGATATGACTTATAATATGTTTCTGAGAGTGATCTGCGTATGATATGTCTTACTCAATCTTTTTACTTGACCCAAGAGGTGAGATTATACAAATTTCTTAAACTTCCAATATGATAATTTTAAGGGAATAATGGAGATCTCTTTCAACCCTTCCCTCTAGCTTTTATTAACATCATTATGAAATGATACATACACTCATAGGATATAAACAACACAATACTAAATTTCTAGTAGAAAAAAAAAAAAAAAAGTACTACAATAGTACTGCAAATAAGCAAAAATCTAGATTTTTCTGCAGTGTTTCTGAACAGAATACAAAGACTAACAGGCTTTAAATTCTCCTTACTAGCTAGATTTCAGCGATTCTGAAACTTTCCCTTGTTATTTTCTGAAGGAGATTGGAGTAGATCAATGGTTGCCTTCGCATGTTACTGTTTTCTATTTAACATCTACCATTAGCTCTGTTATTGTTTCCAATTTTTACAGCACAATGTAATCTACAACAAACACTAAGCCCAAAAGGAGCCAAAAATATAGCTAGAAGACTCTGGTCATTTATAGTAAAGGGGATTTTTAAAGCATCACATTTCATTTCAATAAAAAGCTTATTGTCTGTAATACATCTAGGGTAATTAAGACCTATTTGGAATTCACTCTCACTTTTCAAAGAAGAGCTTTCTGTGAGGTATCTAAATCTATCTTTAAGTTTAAAATGATACAGATTTTAAATTCTGTTCCAATACAAAGTGTGTTTTGTATTTAATCGTCAGTGGTAGTTACATCATGCTACAAAGGGATGAGCAGAATTGCCAGTAGGAAAACTGTTGAAATCCTAGCAATGAAACTCCCTCCTATAATACATGATCTATTTTTTCTATGTTTTTCCTGGAATACATCATATCTTTTTTATGTGTTGTTCCTCTTTATACAAAGAAAATACGACTTTAATTCTCTTGACAACTGTTGTACTTTGACAGCACCTTTGTAGAACAGACTCTAGGAGTAAATTTGCTGCATCATTATATTTTACAGTTTTACAGTCACAGTTAGTTTTCTTTTTTGGAGTCAGCTAGTAACATTTTGTTATCAAAAGTGTGAAAAAAACATGTAAGAAAAGCATTTTTCTAGAGAAAGGGCAACAAAACCAAGTACTTATTCTGAGAACTTGTCAACAAGAAGTCCAATAAAAACTAAGATTTAACTTTTGTATTGCTAATAACATGTTGAAAAGTCTTCATTAAGAGGCTTGCTTTATTTTAGTCTGTCACTTTCACAGAAAAACGTAAGTTGAATATTTTACCTCTCATTATTATGCATTGAAAAATAAACAGGAAAGATGTTTTCAAAAAGACTTGCTCAGCTGCTGTTCATAGTTAAGTAGATCAAGTTAAGTGAAGTTACTCTTTGGCTCTCATGTACTTAGAGTTTCTTCACTAATATGAGTCATCAAACACTTTACAGGGTTTATGATAGACACCATGATGCCAAAATGACAGTGTTACGGGAAATTTTAGAAAGATATGAAAGGAACATCCCTCTGTTTTCTATCCACAGGACATGCCAGAAGATATTTTCTGAAACAAAAATTTGTATTTTCAGTCAGACTTTTCTCCAGCTATTAATAAAAACATAACGCCCGTGAAAAATAAAAAGAAATTGAAAGCTTTTGAAATGTATCCAGTCCACTCACAGAGCACTATTTATGTAAACACATCAGTTCAAAATAGGGACATTTCAGCTTTGGACTGTAACTTCAATTTTCTTTTGAGATTTTCAGGTAATGCAGCTGTAACAGGATGTCTTATGGCTAACCTCAGGAGCCCAACAGAAGCTTTGCAAATGTAATTTTGAGGCAACATGCACTCAGTAAAAATTTGGAAATCTGTGTTAGATACCCATGGACTCCCAGTAAGAGTGATGCAAACCACCCAGCTTAGTAAGACAGAAGCCAAAGACAGGGTCCTTAAGTGTGCAGCTCCTTACTTCTTCAGATGACTAGAGATAGTCTACAGAAAACATATAAAGACACCATTTGTCTGGGTTCAATTAACTGTATTATATGAAGTCTCTTCATATTGTTTGGTACCTATATTCAGGAACTCTTTCCTTAAATTAGGATCTTTCACTCAAAAAATGAGGTGGAGTCATTCCTTTATTTTTTTTTCCCCAATAGAAAAAGACTATTAGACCCTCCTTTAACAGGGGTTAATATTAGGTTTCACAAAACCAGAGAACAAGTACTTTGAAAGTACTGCGTATTTCATCCTCACATTATAATGTATTTGGCTAAAGTTACACCAAAATGTGCAACAGATCAATTAATTATTAAAATAGTTTGGGGAAAATTGATGTTATTCTAAATACAAAGAGATTTATTGAGTCCATTGTTATTTTTCAGGGAAAGAAGAAGAGGTGATAGAGAAGTAGACGAGATTTCTTTTTTAAGGAGTTTTCAGGGGGTTTTGATTTCTCTAGCAAGATTCACTTGCCTCACTAGAACAAATAACAACCTATACAGAAAGAATTGGAAAATATGCCATATAATGAAAGACTAAAGGAGTTCAAGCTATTTAGATTACCAAATAGAAGGTTAATCGATCTCAGTTTATGAGTATCTACAGCAGGAACAAAACTTTGATAATGAGTTCTTCAGTCCAGCACAAAAACATACAATAAAGGTCTCAGAGCTGGAAAACAAAGCCATACAAATTCAAACCAACAACACAGCGCACTTTTTTACAATAAGAAATTAATCATAGGAACAGTTTAGCAGCGATTACAATGGATTCGCTGTCACTGCCATTGCTAATAATATCTGATGGGATGGCTATTTTTTTTTTTTTTTTCCCAGGAAGCTATATTGCTGCTCAGGGATACATGGAAGTCCTATTTAGTGTGCTACAGAATAGCTGTGATCATGTTGTTTCCTTCTTGCTTAATCATGTATGAGTAATTACATCAGGTACTACTAAAATGTACACACATTAAAGGTTTCCATCAACAAACAAATTTTAAGTACAAGTGATGGCATATTTTTCCTTGCCTTAAGAGGATGTGAGAGATGACTTGTAACTTCCAAAAAACAAGGCCTGAGAGAAACAGGCCCATGAGGAAAAAACGGTCTGAGAGAGATAAGGGATGGAGGGGAGTGGAGGCCCTCCGAGCTGAGGAACATCTCAAACACTCACAAGTAGCAAAACTCTAGTCATAGGGTGGGTAGTATGGAGTTTGGAGATGATAAAGCTGCCTGGATAGCACAGGATGCAGCTGGAGGAGGGAGTTCTGTGAAGGCGGGATGGTCATGCTGTGGTACATCTTGTAAAGTTTCAAGGGCCCTCTGTCCAGTGAATGACCTTTGTTTCATTATCCACGAAATGCATATCAAAGTTGACATCCCTGAATATGCTAATGGAGATTAACAAGATCATGATAATTACATCATCCCATGAAGCACTTTACCCATCCTCATACATGGGATACGTAGGTATGTGGATTGACCTAGAGGACAGACCCAAGGAAAATGTGTATAAATGAGGGGGAGGGGGGGGGGGGGGGGGTGGCGCAGGGAGGAACAAGAGGGAGAAAGAAAAAAAAGAAAAATGACAAATGAAGAAGTGAGCAAGAGGGATGCATCCCTGACAAACTCAGACTGGTGATCTCTATTTCTCTATATTCTTTCTCCCTTCTTTCCTTTTTCCCCTTTTCCTTTGCTACCATTAAGTAACACAAGGCATACTGTATTGCTTGCCATAACTCACATACTTAGTCAGTTATCATGTATCAAATTAGTACATTGTGGGAAGTTAACAACTGCTTAGGCTCTGATACTTGTCTCACCACTGTCCACTCTGTTGGGGATTTACGAATCTAAGTCACAGAATCACAGGATCGCCTAGGCTGGAAAATACCTTGAAGATCACCCAGTCCAACTATTAACCTAACTTGTTTCCCTTGTCTGAGCAGGACATGACAGAGGAAAACATTTCCAGAAGTCTTGAAATTAGTCAGATTCTGATTTGGAAAGAAGAATATGCCCCTGAAGTACCATAGAAGGTATGTGCACATTCATTTTCATTCTTTTTGTTAAGGGACTACCTGGCAGAGAAAGAGAAAGCTCCAGTGCTTCCCACAAGAAATATCCATGTTTCTCTGTTTACTTGCCACTTCACAGCCAATGTCATTCTGTGAAATGGCTACTTTAAACAACAGAACCTGATTCTCTCTTCATGTGTAAACCAGCTGTAAACTATGGGCTTCAGGCAGGAATGACAAAGTTAAATTCTGTACTCTTTAATTATTCTGGGCAAGCTAATACAGCATCAATAAAATGGGCACATATAAAGCAACAATAATTAAACATACCTGTTCACTAAATGTATAGATCTTACGTATTTTCTACTTACTTTTTCTCCCTGTACAATTTTTTCCGCTTCATTTGCATCCCTAAATTTCCTCTTGGGTTTCAGAATACACTATTATCTAAAGGGAAATCAGTGTCGACAAAACAGTACAACACCAAGCTCGGGTGCGCTTCAGTGGCAGTTTATCACAGTTTCCTATCCACCATCATTCCAATATGGTGGCAATGAAAACTAAATCTTACATAGACTTTTCTTTTTTTTTTTTTAATCTCTCCAGTATAGTTTTATCTGAATTACCTGAATGCTTTATGTACTTACATTCTGCCTTCCATCCCAGAACTTGCTACATTTCATACGAGCATAAATTTGTAAAGGAAAAATGACATAAAAAGGTGCTATACAAATGAAAAATTTTAATGCTGATGAATTTTATTATCAGATGTCTTGTCACCCAACAGACTTGTTCAACTAGAATCTGGATATAATAAGAACTGTCTTTTAATATGGTTTAAAACTGCTATTGACTCTGTACTTCCTAAAGGTTAGACCTTTGTTCTCTTCACTGCTATTTCCCCCCTCCTCTTTTTGATTGTCACAACCAATCAAGACATACAATGATTACACTTTGAACTTGATATGAATTGCCCAGAGTGGATTAAAACTTGCTTTATACTAAGATGCTATACAATTATCTGGCACATACCTTGTTTGGTTCAGGTAATCCTAATCTTTTTTTTTTTTTTTTTTCCAGGGAAAAATTCCTATTGAATGTCAGTGCTGAAAACTGTCCTTACTTTATAATGTCATCCTGGCTTTTAGTGAGTGGAGGGGGTTTTTGGTAATGGGCAAGGGGGATACAGTGGTGTCCCACTGTGACAAACTTCTCCAAGCTCCCTCAGCTCCAAGTTGAACCTGCCTTTGCACCCAGGACATGCCAACTAGCTGCAGCTCTGTGATAATGTGTTTAAAAAGAGGAACCTGGGAGGATTCGTGGGAGTTGTGGGGAGAAGTTGAAAGAAGAAATCCCTACAAACCCCGAGGTCAGTGGAAAAAAGGAGGAGAAGGGGGAGAAGTGTGCCTGAGCAGACTCCCTTATATCCTGTAATAGGATGGCAGGAGGTCTATGGCGGAGCAGACACCATTGGTGGAGCATCCTGTGGGTGGCCCTGTACTGTGCCAGGTGACTGTGCCTAAAGAAGGCTAGGGATCCTGTGGGAACAAGTGCCCGCTGTTGTGGTTTGGTGCTGGGAGGATTGCAACACGTGGGGGTGACCCATACCAGAGCAACTCGGGAAATGCTGCAGCCCGTGGGAGGGACTTATATTGAAGAAAGTTTGTGGAGGAACGTCTCCGGTAAGAAGGGAACCGTGCTGAAGCAGGGGTAGAGTGCTTTCCACCAAGGTGAAAGAAGCGGCAGGACAGACCACACTCCCCCATTCCCTTCCCCCTGCAACACTGGCAGTGAGAAGGTAGAGATAGCAGAAGCAAAGATGAGCCTGGAAAGAAGAGAGAGGTGGGGGAAGGTGGCTTTCAGGTGTGATAATGCTTCCCACAGTCCTACTCTGTCTGTTCCATGTGGTTGTTGCTAGTGTCTGTATTCAACTTATATTCTTTTTTTCTTTCCCTAACGAGTCTGTCTTTTGCTCATGACCATGATGGGTGAGTCATTCCTCTCTGACCCTATCTCGAGTCTCAAGCCTTTTGTTTTATTTTTTCCTTCCCAGCACTGGGGGGTAAGGGGAGAGCGAGTAGCTGAGTAGTGCTTAGTTGCCCTCTGAGCTCAAACCACAACAAATATGAAGGTCAAGCAAAATCAAGCTAGGTTTGTGGTGGTTGTTTTCTTAATTACTGCTTTTCATTTAAAGGATTTAATTATTCCCACTCCAATAAATCATTTCTTCTGTCTAGGAAAATAAACTTCACAAAAAGATGGGATGCATCCATATAGAAGGTAGAAAAGATTACTTTCTCATCTTTAGGCTAGAACAGAGAGACAAAAAATTTTCTTTCTTATGGCAATATCCCCAAACTATTTTTTATTTAAGGCTTGTGGTATGGGAAAAACCACCATATTATATCTAGCCCATAAGAAAAGTTCCATTGAATGATGAAATTCAGTGTAGATATTTTTCTGTGGAGCACTCCCCACACAGTTGATGGAAGTGCAAAAAATGTTAATCAATATTGATATTAGCCCAAGAACATTGGTTGGAGAATAATAGCAGACTGGGGCTGGATAAGAAATGAACTGCACATCAAGTATGAGAGATTTCCTGCAGAATGTGCTTGCACAAGGCTTTACCTTTAGCTCAAGAAATAGACCATGTTCTTGAGCAGTAAAATGTTTCTCTTTCAGCCCTACAGAGGATTTTTCAATATAAATTACTTTTAATTGCACATTTATTTGTGTGTGGGACTGTAAGCAGGTATACATGACAACCTCTGGTTGTAGTTATATAGAAAATGTCACATTATAAATGATTTTTACTTCACAAGTGAAGAAAGAGTCAATAATTCATATGTGGTGTAACCACAGGCAAAATTCCTAGGTATTTCTACACATACCAGCAAAAAATCTATCCACGTACTCTACTGATTTTATTTGGGACCTTCGTTTCACTGTTTCTAGCTATTTGGTCTTTTTCTGACTATAATTCCTTTGTTCTTTCTCTGGTCCTTCAGCTTCTAGACCCTGACATTTACTTCCTTCTGTTGCAACTCATTCTTACAAGTTTGTGAACAATTTCAGTGACTAAGAGAAATGTAGTCTTCAAAAACATGTAAGTATTGAGGTTACTTTGAAATTCTGTTCTGATTAATACAGCAAAAATAAGGGAAGCACCTGAGAAAGCAGTGCTCTAAAGCATATAATTTAAATCTCTGATCCTTCAAACAAATATATCATTAGGAACAACTACTGACAGAAAACAAAGTCTTTACTGGTTTTGATTGGTTGGCCTGTAGATTTGAAGAAACTGCTGATTTGTTTTAATTTCCTGAAAAGTAATTTTACAGTGATGCCTAGAACATATGACTGGCACTTTCCCTTGCATAGACATAAATCTAAAGAAATAAATGGTAGTAGTGATAGTATTTTCCTTCCAGATAAAACCGTTATATTTTGCTGAAAAAAAAAAAAAAAGGAAAAAAAGGAACAGGTAAATCAGTTTCTCATAGCATCAATTTAGAATCAGTTTAGCTTAGCTGCATAACAAAAATGATATGACAAAACTGTGCTGTTTTAAGTGTCAACAAGATAGACATACGTCAAAACATTCTCACCTTCAGTTACTACAAAGGTTACCATTTTGTATTGTTAAATTCTTTAGTTTTACAATGATCATTTGCATCAGGAAGAAAGATAACTATAGAAACATTATGTAATACCATCTGCAGACAAACTGGGAATATGGATAAAATAAACATTGCAAATATGCAGCCGGAGAGTATCACTAGAAAAATTTTGTTTAAAAATTTTTCCCCCAAATCCATTAGAAATTTGTAACTGCTCATAATTTCTATTCTTATCTAAACTGCTACTAATGTGCTTAACAGTATATATACCAAAAAGACATGGATTTTCGAATGCCACTGAATTTAAGTACTACAGATGAAAGAATTCATCCGACTTAGCAATCTAAAATAATAGGTACAAGGAGACATATCTGGACAAGAACTTAAGGATATGACTCATTATAAAGATTAAAATGGTACCAAGAAAGACTAAGGTATTATAGATAAATTGAAACAAAAGGAAAAAGTCATGCACATTAAAAAACTAGCTGGAACTACAATCCTGAAATAGCTTTGTTCAGTGCTCATCTACTTTTTAAAATTTGACAAGAATATAAAACTCCTAATTCTGTATTCTCCATGACCCAAAGTAAGATGTGGGATCATTAACTCATTCACATCTCTCGTGGATTTCTGATTCTTAGGTTTTTCCAAATTTCCATTTCATAGAATTTTAGAGAGTGACACAGTATACATCTTTCACATGTCTGTTGGGGTGATTGTGAAGGGTGGTGATGATCACACACTGAAATCTTTGAATAAAGGTTTGTTGACAACAAAAAAATAACAAAATTGATTTTAAAAGCCTAGCATGTTAAAGGAACAGACCAAAAGGATTAAAGAAAAACTAACTAACTTTCAAATGAGAAAACATTAAAAAAAAAAAAACCAAACTAGCAAGTCAAATGTAAAACTACAGTAAAGCAAGAGAGGTAATACTTTAAGATGAAACATGCAGGAGGAATAAAAGATAATAATAAAACTAACACAGAAGTAGGACAACTTTTTGAAGAATTTTGAAGAAATGTCACTTGGAGAAGGGACGTGATTGTAGTGAGTCAAGACTGTAAGTAATACTTTATACAATTCCTTAAATTTTTTTTTTTTTTTTTTTTTTTGTACCATGAAGATTTATTTCTGTTATATGGAGTTGGTGCATCAATACTCATAGCTATGCTTATCTGAAAGGAAGGAGCAAATATTTGTCTGCTGGGCTATTTGAACTCTGAAATGAGCACTTGCTCTTAGAATAACAGAAACATTTTGACTCTCTTAGGTTGAACCATATTTGGCGTCTCTATTGAGTCTACCTAGTAGGTTGAAACATGCTTACAAGGAACAGGGACATACCATCACTACTCTGTAAGAAGCCAACAAAAATTGATTCCATTGTGATCGTATACAGTTTTAAATATTTAAATTTACTCTGTTAATCACATGGCATCATTGAGATCTGATCAATTAGCCTTCAGCATGCCCTGCACTTCTCTTTGGACCTGTGGATTACCTTATAATTATAGGCTTTGTTATTTGCTGCATGAGAAAAACTCATGGCTGCTGAGTATAAAACATCTGTGATGGATCTTTCCTACACGAAAGACCTTTTAAGCAAAACACAACCTCAGTCCTCCTGGTTCCTCTCACAGATTCACTCAATGTGATTACTACGACAGATGAAGGATGTTGGGTCCCCAGAGTATACACTTTCCTGTTCCACTAACTTTAACAACAGTTTCTAGTACTGCATGAATTCTTGCTTTCAGTTTTCTCTGGAGAAAACTGTCAAGAGGTGACAATCTATACTTCATGCTTCTCAGTACCCCTTAAGCTTAGCTTTCAGTCCATTTTTAACACGTCTTCAGCCTTTCTTCCTCTTGATCAATTTGCAGTCTAATACATGAACTTTTCAATAGACAAGACATGCCTCTTTTGTGAGCTAGTATGAAAAACAACCGATGGAAAAAGCACCCTCACGTTCGGAGTCCTAACACCAAGAGCTGTTAAGAATTACTAGTTGATTGAGATAAGCAGTAGGAGAGAAAAAACTTCAAAGACCTGTGATAAATATTTTCCCACATTGTTACCCTAGCTTAGACCATATCCAATCCATCTTTTATCTGATTTCTTTCAAGTAATTTTTATTACTTGCTACTCAGCCAAAGTGACTTTCTTCTTTTAGGTGCTAGTCTTAACAACAAGATACCACTAGTGACCAGTAAGTAGTAAGAATTGCAACTCCAACCCATAGCCCAGCTAGATGTAGGAAGAGTGACTCCTTTGCAAAGATCTGGAAGCTCTCGGGGAGCCCGAGAACACCACAAGTAGATAAAGCTTGTGTCATGCTGCTTTGAAACTGGTGTATATTTTTGGGAAGAGCAGTACTATAACTGAAAAGACTTTCAGATCCAAGAATTTCCAGTTCTACATTACCTCATTTGAAAAAAAAATAAAAATGCTAACAGTAATAACCGTAAAATGAAAAAGTAAAATGGCAACCATTATCCCTGGAATATAAAATAATGAAGAAAGTATAAAATTCTAAGTAAAAGAAGTTACGAGATTTTCACTGAAACGTGGGCTATAGTTACTTCAGTGTAATTGTTACTTATATACATGCTACCCAGACATTGTTATCCACTGCAATTCTATTAGTGTGCAGAGTGAAATAATCTCATACATTTACCAATATTGGTATGTCTGAGTCACCATCTCACACAGGTCCAATTGAGCAAGACAGGAAGGAATATTATTTATTTGATATGATATATTTTTAGTTATTATTTATTCTATAGTATTTCTCATTAGGTACAAAATTCTCTGTTAACATTTATTCTGTTTAAATCTGAAAGGCTGCCTACACCTCATTAACGACTTATTAAGCTGTTTATTTCTATCCTAGAGGTCTGCAGTACAATACATGCTTTATGCAGTATAGCAACTCCTTGTTTAATTCTTACTTAATCTCTCCTGTGTGTTGTATTGCAATGCAGAGATTTCATTTGTGCTAAACTAAGATCACATTTTTGTTTAAACAATGACATTGGCCCGTGATTTACTTGATCTTGATTAAGTTCCATGTGATGGTATCATTTTCTGTTTACATAATCTATTACATTTTCTGTGTAACTATATTACATTTTCTTTGTAATTATACTAATTAGCAGAAGATTAAAATATTCACATTTCTTTTTATAAAGAAAATTAACTCTTTGAAGTGATCTAGTAGGAAAATTTCTCTGCATATATACTAAGTTTATGAGCAAAAGAGTGCATATAAAATCGGTTTCAGTGACTAAGGCAGCATTTAGAACTTTTTGTTTCTGCAGCTGTTACAGTTATGAGGCTGTTTCTGTCATCTAATGAGCTGGAAGAGGCATACTTTCATGGAATAAATGATACTATGAGTAAATCGTACACTTCGTAGAGTCAATTGGAGAGGATTTTTATTCTTGTACTGCCTTATCTGGCCCAAAAGAACACTGGTCACTTGAATCTCCGATTGAGAGGCCTTATTAAAAAAGAGAGCAAAAGCAAAACAGTTAATGATACCAAGATTTCAAAAGTTCGGAGCAGGTAACATCAATTATTGTTGATAGGTACTTGACTTTCATGCAACTGCCATCTACTTCATCCTCTCCTAAAGAGATGCTTGATTTCAGCAGCAGTGAACAAATAGTACGTGATGATTTATTTCATGTTCTCCTTGTAGTCTTCCAGTATTTTGTTCTTGCTTTCACTATGCAAGGAGCACCAGTACAAAAATGATTCCTGTAATTGTAAAATGGCATTACTATTCCTTTGTAAAATCTGGAAGCAATGAAGATCATATGAGGAGAAACACAATAAGCCCTGTTTATCTTCCAACTTGAACAGAAATGAATTGGTGTGCCTAGAAGTCGCACAGCTGCATTAGCACAAGATTGTGTTTGAAGTAATAAGCCCTGCTTAGAGCCATGATGTAGGACCGAAGAAGTGTTTTTAATATTGCTCTACAGGGAATGGCACAAAACCAAAAAGGTAGAACATAGACAGGAATTCTGTGTACATTTAACAACACTGGATCTCCAAATTCATTAATCTGAACTGTGTTGTGTGTTTTTTAGTCCCCACAGAGGGTATGGATCTATTTCTCAAAACTTCCATCCAACTAAGATGTAGAAGGGCACTTGAATACTTTAAAATCTCAGCCAAAGGACTGACAGACTCTGATGGAAAGGTGACTTTTCAAATGAGATTTTTTTTTTTTCCTCTTTATATGCAATAGCCCATAATGAATGAGCAAACTGCATTTCAGGATTGTAGCTCAACTGGAACATGGAAATTAATTGTGCCAATCAGTCAGCAAGTAGCAACCTGTCACAAATGCCTGCACATATTAACTACGAAATGAGTCAAAAGAATAAATATTCAGCATTAAAACCTTCTGAGTGCATAACACAGTTATGTCTGTTTCCACTAATATTCACAGCACAGCTGTATTTGCTGTGCCAAAAGGAGATACAAGTCTAAAGCCAAAATAGGATTAATTAAACAAGGGTTGCAGGATCACCACAGGCTGATCTCAGCATCACAGATGAGATGAAGACTCCTGTTCCTCCTGTGTGCTGGCCAAAATAATTGTTCTGCAGCAGGCTGTGCTTGGAAAGATGGCTCTGAAGGCATGCTATTTGGGTAACCTCTTACAATTAAGCCATGGATTAATCTGCTTGTTAATGTTTGTCATCATGGAAAGACACTGTAAGAACCTTAGATACGTTATTGCTGCCTAGTATGACCATCTGCAACAATCAGCTCCTTGGAATAAATTTCAAAGTAGTGGTACATTTTGAGCGAAGACCATGCTGAAAATGTGTAGCTTGGAAACACTGTGGATTTTATCAATGTTATTATATATGGTGTGTAAACCATGTAAATGTAGTATTATTTCTGTATTAAAATTATTTTCACAAAGAAACATTTCCCAGACAAGCCTTGATTTCTCTGTTTCTTTTAACAGTGAATGGCTTGGCTACCATCTTGTACATGTTCCATTGCTGGTGAGAGGAAACCAACCAACCAACCAAAAGAACTACTAGAACTATTTTCCTAGCAACTGAACACTATGGATGCAAAGCTTGCAATTAAGGGAACCATAGATCCCTATCAGAAAAGAAGTGGAGAGAGAGAACTCAGAATCTATGAGAGAACCCCAGGCAGACAGGCTGAGGATAAAAGGGAGTTGCTCAACAATTGCCCAACAAAACCTTAGGGCTCAGTATTGAAGGGTAGTACATACCCTCAAATTTTAAAATACTGATTTAGGACAGGTCTCAATAACACTGGATGAGACATACCAGAACAACCAAGATGAATTTTTTTATTTAGATATTGGTAATTTTGCTAATTAATTTTTCTCTTCATAATCTAGTCTCAGGCCTCATAATTAAGAGCAAAATCTTTTTGTGTGCTAAAATAATTTTGTGTCAGTTCCGACTGACAGAACACTTTGTGATAGAGAAGCATCTAAGTGAAGGCAATCTGCAGCACATTTCCCCAGAATCAATAGACTGAAATCAAACGGTGTATAAATGTCACATGTATGTATACCTGAAAATAAATTAAAGGCCTCAGGTACTGTTTAAGGTACTGCAGCATCCTGCCAAACAAAATTAAGATTCAGTGTGAGGACTGGCAGCACCTCTTGTTTTCTGGGGAAGAATTTCCACTGGAAGCATAGAACAGCACCTGTTCTGTAAAGAACAGGCAACAAGCACCTTAAATTTTCATGGTAATTTGAGAAAAGAAAAAGGAGGTTTTTTTATTTATAAGGATACTTCTTTGTGTCTACTTACAACATTTTAATATACCTACTATGATAATATTTATGCACCACAATTTATATGGACATTAAATGAAAAAGATGAACTAATGCATTTGGTTTAGAATTTTGAATTTTCTTTCTATTTTTTTTGTCTTTTTTTTTTTTTTCCCCTCCCACTTCTATTGAACATTACTACTTGTACCTAAACAAGAACTGTGATTAAAGTCCTAATCCTGCAAAAAGTTTACGGCTTCTGACTCACTACAGGAAATGCAAATAGAGAAGAGGCACCTCAAAACTGACCTGTAGACACACAATCAGAACACTATACAGCATCCCTGCCTGGAAACTTACATTTTGTTTAAAAGATCGTTTAACACTGTAAGCAAATAGTCTTTTTCATGTTCTCACACACAGAAAGCATGAGGCATGACATCTGCCATCAGACCAGTGAGCACTACTGCCATTAAATGTGTTTAATGGGAGAAGAAAAGCTCAAGAAAATCTGGAAAACTCAAACACAGTACTGTGGAGGGAGTATTTCCTAATACTGGAAACATTAAAATCTCTGTAATGGAAGATAGGTATTTAGGGTTGTGCTACATCAGGTTTTCAGAGTTAATATTGAAAGATGCCTCTAATTAGGAAGTTTAGTCTAAGTGTCCAGGTGGAAGTTTGAAATTATGACATCCACTAGTATAGAACAATTCACAGACTTAAGCTAAAAGTTACCAGGACTCAAGACAGAAGACAAGATAAACCAATTATAAATATGTCCTAAGAACTTTCCATATATGCTGTGAAAAATATCATAAAGGCAAAAAGTATGTTCCACAGCCATCAACAGAAGGTTGTGGAAAAATTATGTTCTAAATTTATGATTTCTCCAGTAACAGAACTAACAAGTCACACTTGAAATTACACAGCTGAAATTTGTAGTGTGTTTTTTAAGCAGACGAGGCTTTGCACTGCATATAGTAGCTGCTGTCTGTTTAACTACCTTATTTCAGCACTGTTAATAGACAATGGCCAGTCACCTTCTAGCTAGATTGCGAAGTCAGATGTAATGGAATCCTTGTCACAGTGCTGGGTTCCAGAAACGCTAAGCAAGGACTTCATTTTAATGTCCATTTGCAAATGCTTACTATAAGCAAGAATGCCATGAAACAAAGAAAATTTGGAGTTTAGTTGATACAGAATACTGCACTTCTCAGAAGCATAGAGTGAGCACTGTAAGAGTTGAATACAATTCTCACCATGTGAAAGAGAAAGGAGATGAATCTCTAAGTACACAGATTAATATTTATCAAGGTATGCTTTCAGGAGCTAAGCATGTGGGAAACAAGCTTGCACTAGAAATGTTTTCCCCTATGGAATCCATTGGGGAATCAAATGCAGAGTTCTGTCTCCCACCAGAAAGTCTGCATCATTATAGCACCTGAGACTGCTTTGAACACATCTGCAGTCTAGTGGGATAACTCTAAAGTAAATTTGTACTCACAAAATTACTAACGAGTTGTTACCTGGATTTTCCAGGGGGTAGGTGGGAGGAAAATCAAATTATTCTGACTAAAGAATATGAAAAAAATTATTTATAGGCATGATCAGCTTTCTGAAGTATGTATGTATGTACATACAGAAGCTTGGGGGCTAGTGAGCCAAAAATAAGTGTTTGATGAAGAAAAACATAAACAAAACTCCTATCCCCAAATGTTAAAACGATATAGTGCTCATGCAGTCCTTTTGCGATGCCCTGGAAACCAATGTTAGGACCAACACTAACCAGCATTTCTTTGTAGTTGCTAACAGAGACGTGACCGAGATGGACAGTGATTATGATCAAGTAGAAATGTACAACTTATTGCATACATTTTGGAAGTGACAAATTCAGTTTTCACCTTTGGGGCAAAAGCAGACTGGAAGTTAAATTGCAAGACAGTTTTGTGATGAAACTACCACTTAGTTGATCAAAACTCTACAACATTCCCCACATAATAAGCTGATTATGATAAGGTACTAGAAGATGGTCCAAACAGAACACACTTTACAGTATATTTATGCACAAAGAATAAACCATCAACATGTTACAGTAAGGCTGTATGTCTGATGGAGGACTTGAAACAATGCAATAAAGCCCTGAATTATTAGGAAGCATTTCTGCACAGAAGGGGTTGTGAGGCGTTGGAATGGGCTGCCCAGGGAGGTGGTGGAGTCCCCATCCCTGGAGCTGTTCAGGAGTAGGGTTGACTTAGAGCTTAAGGATATGCTGTAGGTGGGAACCGTGCAAACATTCTTATCTGTGCTATCAAAATTTAAAAACCCACCCTACACAGACAAGCAAACAGCCACTATATATCAACGAAACCCTAAGTATCCTCTTATCACCTACCTCTACTTTTTCAACCCATAAAATAGTATCAGCACCAACATCATCTCCCAAATTAGATCTGTATCATTAGATTTCCCTTCTCTGTTTTAAGGATTTTTACCAACTAAGACATACTTTATTTGTATATAGATAAGCCCAAACCTATGTTATAAATATGCAAATATTATTTTAGATTTTGTGTTCAATCCTTAAAATAAACACTGGGTCAAAATAATTAAAAATAAATAATAAAATTTCTGGGCCATGCTTAATTTGTTATCTGATGCTATCTCAAAATATTTCACCATCTTCCTGCTATGAGTAACTTTAGTGTTTGCTAAGGAGGAACCACTGCCTTCTGAATTCATGATTGACTTAAAACCCACTTTATTTGTTTAGTTCTTCCCTATGGATATGAAGTACATCAAAACAAGTTACAGTGTCTGGATATGAAGAACTTCTGTTGAAGGAAAAGCTTCCTTCATAATCTGTATTCTTCAGTCACCTATTTTTCGTTGACTTGTCAAAACGGATAATAAATAATGAAATTAATAAGATAGCTATGGACATTGCTGTTCTTTCATAAAAACCAAACTCACTCCTATAACATGAAAGAATATAGCATCTCTTAAAGTGAGAAATATAAACCAAAGACTAGCCCTAGGAACAGGATTCTGGTAATGTAATAATACATTGTTCCCATCAGGCTTCGTTACAGTTCCTGGATTTATTTAGTTCTATTCATGCCTAGCACAGCTCTCAGAAAAAGCTATTAGAGGAAATCATTTAGGTTGTCACAAAATAAATAAAAGTCATAAATTTCAATCTAAAAGTAAACTGAAAAAAAAAAATCTAAATCACTTTTACCTACTCTTTCAATGTGTTCATTCTTCGTTACTGTTAAAGTTTCGGTGACACCCATGTAATGACAATGCATAGCAACACCGAGATCTTGGAAATGACCATAAAACTTCTTGAGATATAAGCTGTGATTTTTGTCTGAAATACAGAGGTGGAAGAATGCAAGTTCAGGAAAACAAAGTGAAGTTTGAAAAAAGCAAACCAATTCCAGTGAACATTTTAAACTTATACACATACAGGTTTCTTCTCTGTAAAGCTGTCAACAAGTTGAAAAAGCTTCAGCGGAGAAGGGGATAAATTCAGATTACTGTTCCATTCGTCAGAGAGAATGGTCTCAGTGACTATCACAGTATGGAATTCCAATTTCACTGTTTCTTTAGCAAGTTTTTTCTGTTCACGCTGCCCCCACACCCCTCAAAAGAAAAAAATACTAGTCGTTGTTTTCATGCAAAATGTAGTGCAATTAACTCAAATTAGAACATAATCTTCACATAGGAAAGGAACAGGCATGAGTTCCAAGTATGATGTTGAATACAATGAAAATGTTCTCTCCTCCCTTCTCATAAAGAACTTCGACTCAACCAAATGAAAGCATCTACAGTGAAACTAAATCAGAGCAGCACATTAAACCACTAATACACCTTTTTTTTTTTTTTTTTTCAATAAAAACTAGAGAAAGAACAGTGTAGAAGCTGGGTTTCCCCTTCTAAATAGAAAGGAAAAACGTTTGACAAAAGTAGTATTGCAAATTTTAGTTTTCAACAAAACTAGTATTTAAAGTAACTTTTTCTAAGACATATTATTGTGGGAATGTAGCTGTGATACTTTTGCAGATGAGTCTATAAACGAACAACGATATTAACACTCATTCAATTTCGAACATAACACTCAATTTTGTTGACTGTAACTGCCTTCCGTCTCAAACCAGCTTACCAGAAAACAGGCAAACGCTGAAAAGTAGAATTTTTTTGACCACATTGCATACTGAAGACTGATTGGTCAGCTTACATTGAAGTTAAGAATTTGAGAAATGTAAACAACCATTTTAGTATCATTTTGTTGCAAGATACAGTAAGCAGTAAAAACTATTACTAGTTTATAAGATATTCACCCTTCTGCTTCTCTCCCCCATCCCACCAGTGGGGAGTGAGTGAGTAGCTGTGTGGTGCTTAGTTGCCAGCTGGGGTTAAACCACAACAGGTTGTTATTTAACATAGTAATCAGAGAAAAAATGAAGTAAGGGTTGATTTATTTATTTAAAACCTTCCCGTTACTTTCCTCTTTTTATAAAAATATTCTTTTATTAATTTATCAAAGTGACAAATTTTGATCATCTGATTAAAACTGCAATAACAATTGTTAATTACAGAGCAGTTTTCAACATGCAAGTCTTTGTAAACCTGTCAACATATTTTACAAGTCATCAGAAGCAATTTATTGTAAATCACTTCAGAAAAATCAGGATTAGCATAGGAACACTTAAATGACAACTATCCACAAATACATGATAATCCTCTCAAGTAGGCAGAAGCTTAGGGCTGCAAAACAGTCACTTAGGAAGGATTCAGCTGGTTAAGAGATAGGTGCACAAGACTGAAGAAGCCTAAACCTCACTTTCAGAGGAAAATTACTGTCACTGACCTCAGCAGGATGGATGGCGTTCTGGCTTGGAACTATTTTACAACTGCTTACAGAAGTCTGCATGACAACCCTAATCTAGGTACCTGAATTTTAGATGCACAAGCTTAGGCAAAAGGAAACACGTCACTAGATTTTATTTATTTATTTTAATCAAAGCATTTTTAAGACCACAAAAAGCATCATCTAGGTGTTTCATCTTTTATAAATCACTTGTAGACTCTCTGGGCAAATACTCCAGATCCGCTATAAGACTCCCTTCTCCAACTAAGGTGGAATTAAAGTCTTAAATCATCTGAAACCATTTACTCTCAGGACTTTCAGAAATTGAAGATTTCTATAGTAACCTATTTAGAACTTTCCACGTTTTGATTATACTAAATAACTGCCTGTGTTTGCACCTCTGTGCAACTACAACCCACATACCCTTTTAGAATCTTACTCTTCCTACTCGAAGTCAAAGATCTTTCTCTGTATTTTACCTTATGTAGTCACTCAGTGATAACTAACAACAGTACAGTAACGGCAATTTTTTTTAAGAATCACAACAGCAAGTGAAGCCCCAGACCCCAGAAGCACTGAGCAATTTCAGCCATAAGGAGCCATCCTAGAGGAGCAGTTCTAGTATCCCCCGGGAGAAACAACCTCTTTGAAGTATGAGGCCTCAGAAATCTCTCCTATTTTCTGAATACAGTCAATTTTAGTATTTGAACATATTAGACACAACTTTTTATTTTATTTTATTTTTTATATTCCCTTTGCCTTGTGCTCTGCAAATAGTAGTTTCTATTCTTTAGTACTCCAGTTATTTTTACTAAAGTTTTCTCTTGATGGCTATTCTCTAGTTAGAGCAATTTTATTTTTCCTCTGGGAAATGTGACTTTTGTGTTTATTATCTGAGTGAAATGAGGAATGAGAACATCTAGATTTCAGCTTGGGTTCAACCAAATCCTAGATCTGATCTCTGTCAAATATTTCCAGTATTTTGCTTACCCTTATCTCTCCCTCTCCTCTCACAAACAGTTGAAAAAACATTTTTGTCTATAGAGAACAAGCTTTTCTGGGACCTGAAACTTCCTCTTGGCAAAAACTCTTCTAACTTGCCTATCAGTTTCCATTTATGTGAGAATGCATTCTGTTACTATTTTTGTTAAATGTAGACTTCTTGAGGGTGTTTTTCCATCACCTAAGCAGTAAAATGCTAGAATTGGAAACACGTTTGAGATTAATCCCATTCACTGCCAAGTCAAAATATGCATCAGTTTTGATGAGGTAAAATAAACATATGCAATGGCAAAAGGACTGACATATATTATCAATGTATATTCTAGATTCCTTTGTCCAGCCCAAAGTTGTAAGAACTGTCAGTGACTTCAAGTAACTTCCTTTCTTTTCTCCTGAAGTACCAAATTTTGTTTACACATAGACTGTATGAGAAAAAGAAATTATTGTACTTCACTTATTAGTTAAAAGTGGGTTCAAATGACTTTTCAATTAAACTTGTTCACATGTATGATTGTGGTCTCGGGGCAAAGACAGATGACAGACTCGTGGATCACCAAAAGGTTTTAATAGAAATTTTAAGTTCAGAGCTTTCATTTTACTAGCTATAGCCTGAAGCAATAATAAATCATTTTCAAGCAGTGTACTGAATAAAAGATAAGTACAAATATCACCAGGATCAATAGCCTGGGGTTTTATCATTGTACTATAATTACTAACATAATTTAGCTTTAACACTATCTAAAAAATGAGTTTAATTACTTCAAGGCACCAGAACAATAGAACTGAACATATAAACTAAAAAACCCTCTTTTTTTAAAAAAAAAAAAAAAAGAAAGAAAAAACCCCACAGATATTCAGTTGAAACTACGTGCTAACCATATGAGACACTGATCAGCCCTATTTGAACCAGTGTGACTAATTTCAAGACACAAACAGGAAAACCCTAGGGAAAGGAGTTGTCTGTATACTAAATATTTGCTAGAAAACATTTTGTTTGTGTTCCTCGTTTCTGTGTTTACTTTTCTATTTGATGCTGAAACTTTAAGAATGCCACAATAATCCTTTTTTGATAATGAAATTTTAGAGACAAAAACCTTTTATTATTCTATTAGTAACTTTGCTTGGTGCTGCACCATTGCACTTCAGTCCTGACCTATAAAAGCAGTCTTTTATAGAGATAAGAGTAATTGCGTCTGCATCCTCAGTGAAGCAAGAAAACCTGAAGGTTGTCCAAAATGTTGTAAAATTTTTATTTATGTTATTAAATAAGCGGAGCTCAACTGCAACTATGTTTGTTTCAAATGTGTCCTTTTGCAGAAATTATTAAAAGAAGATACTGAAATTTGTTCTGTTTAGTATACTTGGAAGGTAAACAATGGAACTAGTCAAAGTACACTGTTAATTTACACTTTCATAACATAATGTAACTTCATCATTGTTAGTGATTCAAAGTGAGTTTAAATTAGTTGTATTTAGTTGTTATTCACTGTTTAGAATGATCTGTACAGTGAATATCATTCCTCTTCCCACCTAAGCAGATACTTGTTCTGTTACAATGACAACTTCAGAAAACAGATTTATATTAAACAAAACCTTCAGCGCAATAAGCTAACAAAGAAAACCCTGTATCACAGAATCATGTAGGTTGGAAAGGACCATGAAGGTCATCCAGTTAACCTAACACTGACAGTTCCCAACTACACTGTGTCTCTAAGGGCTAAGTCAACCCAACTCTTAAACACCTCCAGGGATGGGGACTCCACCACCTCCCTGGGCAGCCCATTCCAACGCCTCACAACCCCTTCTGGAAAGAAATACTTCCTGACATCTAGTCTAAACCTTCCCTGGCTGTCCCGATCCAATATCGAGGAGGGTTCTTAAACAATCCCAAGACCGAGATTAAGACACACACGAGGTCAGATGCCATACAACCTTGTAAACTTTATTGTGCACACAACAGATAACAGCGATAGGACAGAGAGGAAAAGAAAGGAAAAGACAGAATCCCTAAGCAAGCAAACAGTAGAGAGGCAGTGAGACTAATTACCGCCACCATGAATCCAGTGATGTTCTGTTGGCTCGGTCTCGGTGCAGGTGATGATGTTCCAAGCTCCAGGCTCCACCAAAGTCCCAGCTCCGAGGAAGGATGAGATGGTAAGAGTGAATAGTGCTCCTGAAAGAGGAGTACACAGTTCTTTTATTGTCCCAGTCCCCATAATCTCTGCAGAGTCCACCCATTTCCACGGAGCTCACTGTATTACATGCTGCCCCACGGTCCCATGCTGACTTGCACGTCTTCCTCATCCTGATTTAACTCTGATAGGATGTTGTGGTCCCATTGGAGACAATTCATCTCCTTCAGAGTACTCCTCCATGATGACAGGATGCCGAGGCCAGGAAATGGTGGTGGTGCAACACAGATAACACAGTCCCTTACACTGGAGCAACGTGAGGCCATTCCCTCTTGTCCTATCGCTTGTTACTTGGTTAAAGAGACTCATCCCCAGCTCTCTGCAACCTCCTTTGAGGCAGCTGTAGACGGTGATAAGGTCTCCCCTCAGCCTCCTCCAGACTGAACCCCCCCAGTTCCCCCAGCCGCTCCCCAGCAGACCTGTGCTCCAGACCCTGCCCCAGCTCCGTTGCCCTTCTCTGGACACGCTCGAGTCATTCAATGGCCTTTTTGGGGTGAGGGGCCCAAAACTGAACACAGGAATCGAGGGGCGGCCTCACCAGTGCCGAGTACAAGGGTAAGATCCCTGCCCTGTCCCTGCTGGCCACGCTATTGCTGACACAAGCCAGGAGTAAGTAGTTTGTAGTAGTAATACGTTTTTTTAGTAATAGTTTCATGTAGTTCTCATAGAAACAAAAACTGAGTTATGAGAGCAATTTATTGAAGACTAATTTATGCTGATCAGCTGTACTGCACTCCCTCTGTAGGAAAACAGTGAAGATTGTTAGCTTGAGCAAAGCTAATACTCAGCATAAAGGTAAAATAATCTTGCATAAAATGCTTTTCCTTAAGATGCCTTTAAATACAGACATAAGAACTAAATACACTGATCTATCTCTAGCCATCAATGAAAACCATAACTTCAATTTAAGAAAAAGTGTTCTCCAAGAATTTGTCCCTAAATAAATTACATTCAAAACTACAGTAATAAAGATGAGTGAGAAGAAGCATGATAACAAGCCAATGGAATGAAGTTAAGATGAAACAAATTTTAAAATATTAAGGGTGTTCAAGTGCTACAATTATAATAAAGTTTAAGAAAGTGAAATTCACTTCTGCGTGTTTTAGAATATAGGAGCAACTGGAATGATTGACTCATAAAAGTTTAGCAATTTCTCATATCTCCTTTTTGGTTTTTTCCTCCCAGTGCTACACAGAAGGGAGGCATCTCCCAAATGGTTTGTTAAAACTATTCCACCCTTCCACAGGTGGGAAAGCATACTGCTTTACTTCCCACACCACAGTGCTGCAACACCAGTATGGATAGTTCCTTATTATGTTACTCTGTTCCAGACATGTTTGCTTTTGCTGTTTGTGTTTTAAATAGTTATGAGGAGGCAAAATAAAATTACTTCATTTAAATAGCTGGGGGGGATAGTTGTGATATGACTTAGTATAAGCTGTCTATATTTTTCCTCTCACAATCACTTTCAAAAGGCAGATTAGTTGCTTGTAATTCTTCAATATCTAGTGACATAGTCAATTGATTTTCCATGCTTTTCACATTTTCTTCCTAGATTTCTTTCTGAAGCTGGAAGTCAGAATGATCTCTTACAGTAATAATAAAAAAGTTGTTTATTTTTCTATTTGCTGTCATAGCTGATAGACTAATATTAAAACCGAACTGGATCCTTTACCACAGTAGCTTTTTTATTCTTTTGTCATGATTAGAACAGATTAAAAGTTCTAATGACCTAGAACCGGCAGGAAAAGAACCTTCAAGATATAGTGAGTGATTGGTATGAATCTGCAAAGGTGTAGGATGCGGCAGCATGGTTGCTTAATTCACAAAGGCTGCAATGAGAGGGGCTGACACTTGGCAGGGAGTAAGAGAAGTCTGTAGCGATAGTAGTCCCTACTGTAGACTGAATTGGGTACTATATCCTACATCCTCTTCCCGTAGTACACAATTCAGTCTTAAGGAGAGCTCCAAAGTTCGCTTAGCTCCTGAGTACTTGCATATTTATAGTTTCAGATCCACATAAATTCAGCTATTCATTTCCACAGCTACAGAAAGCACACAGATTCCTTCTCTAACCTCTAAAACCTCTAAAGAGATTTCGACACTGTATATAATTTTGCTGTTTCAGAAAACTTGGTGTTTGGTAAAGATGTTAAAAAATGTTCAGATTTCTTCACCCTGCTATATTTTCATTCCAAGAAAGTATTGATAATCAATTAGATATTGTTTGAGAGAAATTAAAAGCATTTTTATTAATAGATATTCTTTAATCTTTAAAATTCAAAACTTAATATATTTCATTATTCTTTGAATAGTTCTAAACAACATGGTCCCCACAGAACACACAAATTAGAGCTATTATCAGTTATTTAGACAAAGAAATAAGTCATACCAACAAACCCAATTTGCTTCCAACAAAATCTGAGAAAGAAAAAAAGATATATTGTTCTACAACAATTACAACTTCTAATATCAAACCTGTTTTTTTATGGAACACAATATCTAATCACTTTTAGAAAGATGAATTTAATTAACAGGATTTTTAAGTTCATTTTGAACATTTCATACATTCCAAATGGCTGTTTCAGTTATTACACATGTATAACTACCTACTTTCTCTGAATGGAAAGAAATAATCCATTATGTATAGTAGGAAAGTTAGAGAGCTCATAATAAAAAGCATAAAGAAGACTTCTATACTGTACTGGATCCCAAGAGAGCCTACAGCTTTGAGTTTTTCATTTTATTTCACTTGGTTACTGAAAAAGATAATCTAATACTTTCCAGAGATGTCAATCTATTCACACAGGTCCCTCATGAAAAATACTCATTTATTTTATAACTCATGTCTGAAGAGATGACTGTAGAGGTTGAAAACTATTGGTATATCACTGAAGTCTGCTAAATGATCTGTGTCAGAAGACTTGAAGTTGCCACATGCTATGTTTTATGAAGATGTACTTTTAGTTTTGAAAATTTTTATTATTAGATCCTAACAGTAACACATCAGCTCGTATAGCTTTCGTGAGCCCTCTGTCCCTTATACCACCATCAGTGCTTTCATTCTACCTCCTAGCAGTATGCAAGATGTATCCTGAGGGAGGAAAACTATTGTCGTGACCTCAGTCTTCAAAGTTATTATTGCACAGTAAGTATTGACAGAAAGTCTGTGTATCAATATAGTCCAGTTAGAGACCGCTAAATCACTGAAGATGCACAAAATTCCTGGGTTACTCTATAGATTATCCAGAAATTATAAACCCTAGTTGTTGCAGAAACCAGTCATCTGGCTCCACCATAACCTCCCATGTTTTATTTGAAGGTGAATGAAAAGTCTTTGCCTGATATATTTTTAATTGTCCTTAATCAAAGTATGCCGCCTTTGTGGAAAATCTGCCATAAATGCAAAACCAAGGTTCCCATTCATTTTTACACATGGTAAAAGAGTTCTTAACTCTTATTTGTGCAAGAGGAAAAAAGCCCAACATGCACAAGGTGTCCATGGGTCACAATCTCAATTTGAACCCCATTTCACTATTGTCTGTCTTAATCTTGCAACAGGATCCACTGTGAAATTTAAAGTCTGCTGTGTCCCTTGATCTTTCAAGAAAGTGTGTTAAAAGTAATTCTCTACAAATATAATATGACTCAAATCATGCATTTACAAACATACCTGATGAAGTAATTTAGAATCATACATTAACTATTATATGAACCATCCGTACAACAGACTGGAGAGCTGAGTTGATGTGAAGGAATGTTCCTGAGTTCTTAAATCTTACTACTATACTTACTACTAGAGTCCTTATTTTTAACATAATCATTCTATCATCTTTATTGGGAAATTTATCTTCAATATATTTGCTTGTTTTCAAGGAAGGTACAGTGATATGGAACACAAAGTAAGAATAGCAATAAAATTGCCAACAGACAGGAGTACCAGTAATTATAATGCTGACAGTATGCTTGTAATGCTACTACTCTGGAAATTCACCCAGTAAAAGAAGAGATAGTTTTAAATAATTCACCATTTAAAGATGACAAGAAACTTGGATGGGTAGGACTGGAAAGTAAAAGCTGGCTGAGAACCACAGAGAAGTATCTTAAGAATTACATGTTCATCCACTTTCTCTGATTTTGAAACTAAAATATTTTCATGGGATACCAGAATTGCTGAATAGTTCTTTCCATACCAGAATTGCTGAATAGTTCTTTCCAGAAATGCCTTTGGGTAAAAGCACTTAAAAAAATGGGTTGAGTACTTCTATATTATGTTATCTACCTATGTTCACTAAATGTACTTTAACACTATTCATATTATATTAGTTTCATTTGTCTTCCCATGAATCCAGAACACTTGAAGGATAAGCTACCTTAGGAAAAATACTTCTAAATTCTGCATTTTGATTCTGAAAAAAATACCAGTCTTGTACAAATTGTCAGCAAACATATGGATATAGTACTTCTTCCACACAAAAAAAAAAACCCAAGGAACAGAAAACAACCTCTCCAAAAGTACACAAACAAAAAAACAAACTACAAGCCACACACAAAAACTACCACAATAACAAAAACCCAAAACCAAGCAGAATTTTTTTACTGAAATAACAAAATTCACCTTTATGGAATTAATATTCTCTGAAAGATCTTGTTATACAGTGTAACTTCACATGATACAGTTGCTGTGGTTCATTCTTTAAGCAGATAACAAGAATAAAAAGCTAGATGGCAGACCACGTATTCTTAAACTGAGGCAATTTACCTCAGTACCACATAACCTTCACTGAAAATAAAAAGGTCATGAAAAATGAAGATGTGGCTTCTATTCTCTTCACAAATCATATTTAATTGTTATTCATTATTTTTTTCCTACACAAGCAATTGAAAGGTATACATCATAAAATTTTATGATTACAGGAAGAAGTAGGTAATATTCCAAGAAGGTAATAATTTTATAAATTGTACAGAAATTCATGGCAAATAGATTACTGGTGCTGCTGCCTTTTAGATACACCCTGCAATAACATGAATTACTCTAAAAGACTTTTATTCAAATGTTTATGTTGAGAAGTCTTCTTCAATACAGAACATTCATTGCTTAATGCCAAATCCTACAGCCTGTTTACTGCTGTTGGACATTTTCCATCTCTTACCTGTATAATTTTGGGGCAGTTGGTCTTAATATTGAAGAATTTAGAACTACTAGGGTAATTCAATCAACATAGATGGGAGTTTCTGACTGCAGTACAGGTAATAATATGTAAAGAAGCTGACTTGAAGAAATAGGCCTAACACTGCTGGCTCATATTCAGCTTTCTATTGACCAACCAGGTCTTTTTCCATCACTTTCCAGCTTCTCTTCCTCAAGCCTGTGGTGTTGCATGGGGCTGTTGTGACCCAGGTGCAAGACCCAGCACTAAGCTTTGTTGAATCTCATACTATTGGCCTTGACTCATCAGTCCAGACCATCCAGATCCCTCTGTAGAGCCTTTCTATCCTCAAGCAGATCAACACTCCCACCCAACTTGGTGTCATCTGCAAACTGACTGAGGGTGCACTCGATCCCCTCATCCAGATCATCAATAAAGATGTTAAACAGGAGTGGCCCCTGTACTGGGTCCTGGGGAGCACCACTTGTGACCAGCTGCCAACTGGATTTAACTCTGTTCACCACAACTCTTTGGGCCCGGCCATCCAGCCAGTTTTTAACCCAGCAAAGAGTAAACCTGTCCAAGCCATGAGCTGCCAGTTTCTCCAGGAGAATGCTGTGGGAAACAGTGTCAAATACTTTACTACAGTCTAGGTAGAACACATCCACAGTCTTTCCCTCATCTGTCAGCAGGTCATTTTGTCATAGAAGGAGATCAGGTTTGTCAAGCAGGACCTACCTTTCAGAAACCCATGCTGACTGGCCTGATTACCTGTTGTCCTGTACCTTCCATGTGATGGCACTCAAGATGTTCTTCTCCAAAACCTTCCCCAGCCTCGAGGTCAGACTGACAGGCCCGTAGTTCCCCAAATCCTCCTTCTGGCCCTTCCTGTAGACGTGCATCACATTTGCTAACCTGCAGTCAATTGGGACCTCCCCAGTTAGCCAGGGGTAATGACAAATGATGGAAAGTGTCTTGAAGAGCACTTCTGCCCTTAGTACCCTTAGGTGGATCCTATTTGGGTCCATAGACTTGTGTGTATCCAAGTGGTGTAGCAGATTGCTAACCATTTCCCCTTGGATTGGCTTCATTCTGCTCTCAGACTCTGTCTTCCAGCTGAGGGGCCTGGGTACCTGGAGAATAACTGGTCTTACTATTAAAGACTGAAAAAGAAGGCATTAAGTACCTTGGTCTTTTCCTTATCTTTTGTTCCTCCTGCACCTGATAAAGGACGGAGATTCTCCTTAGCCCTTCTTTTGTTGATTATTTATAGAAACATTTTTTACTGTCTTTTACAGCAGTAGCCAGATTAAGTTCTAGCTGGGCTTTAGTCCTTCTAATTTTCTCCCTGCATAATCTCATGACATGTTGCCTGTGATGAGAGATAGAAGAGAAATAACGGGGTCCTCCTTGTCACTCAGAGCATGCTTTGTACTTAAGTTTTGCATAAAACCATCCCCCTTGTCAGTGGGTAACGTGCTGGTCTTGTTCAAATGCACAAGTGAAAGATAAATGTGCTGTTCTAACAAAAACACTGTAGAAAACTACATTTGCTGAAGAAGGAACAAGAATATCAAACAAGAAATTCAGAATGTTTTTTACTCACAAGTTTTTCAAAGATAGGTATTAAAAAAAAAAAAAAAAGGGTGAAGAAAAGGAAGGACAGTAGGCACTTTTATATGTCACAATTTAAAGTAGATAGGGGCATTACAGGTACTGCACTAACCAGGTGATATGTAAAAATTTAAGTAGCCTCAGATAATCCAATACAAAAATGGATTTTGCTCTGGGAATTTGAGAAAAAAATCAGCAAACTAGAGGATTAAAGAAGTCTGGTGGTGGACAGTAGAATGCTCCAGGCAGAGAAAAAGAATTTGCAGTCATGTAATAATGATTACAGCTAGTGTCTGTACTTCTTTCATTTTATGAAGCACTGAAATAAATGTATGAAAGTCTAGTTCCCATTCTGTCCTGGCCTATGGTCTTTAGGGAATGAGAAAAATTCAGCTCATTCTTTTAACGGTCAGCTTTTCTGCTGATGAACTAAGAAATAAAATGATGCTTATAGTTCCTGTGAGAGCAACCAGTTGCTTATGAGAACTAAAAAAAAAAAAAAGGAATTACAACTTTCATAATCCAGTCTGTCATCGTGTGTAATCTGCAAGAGTGTGAGAGACTACATAAAATGGAAATTCCAAGCACATTTTTGTTCATGCCTTACCTAAAGTCAATTAAAAAAGAATTAGTGGTGGAAACCCCTTTTTTTTTTTTTTTTTTCAGTCTGAATATGCTGAAATTTAGCTGTTATAAATACAGACAATCTGAATTCCGGTAAGGTCAGCAGAGTGATTTTACTGTGGTTTATACTTGTGTGAAAGATTATAGTACAATCATGAATTTCAAGTATTTGCATGTTACCAGCCTAGCAAATTATTCTACACAGATTGTAAGATTAAAATGGAACCCTCCATCCATAATCACAAAGAATTAAAATGCAATTAAGTACCACCTTAGGGTATAAACTGTCCATAAATAAAAACGAATTGGTAATTTTAATTAATAACATCCCCAACTCTCTTTCTGCTATTGTTGTTAAAGCTGGGTTTCACAGAATTTTATAGTCATTGTATTTGACTTTCTGCTGCACAGACCAGATCTAATGCAGAGTAAAAGAGGAACGGAACAGGAGATAAAGTGCAGAAACGTAGACCATTGTAAAAAATGCAGATAGAGATGTTCTTGAATCTATTATCTTAAAAGATGTAATTAGTAAACAACAAATAGGTTTAGTCTGTGAAGGCTGTTTAATGGGAACCTTAAGAGAGAGCTTGCACTTTACTTGTATAGAGTAATACTAGGCATTGTGGGAACTGTCAGTCAAAGAAAAGTGTCTGTCTCTTTCTTTGCCTAGGTGGTAACATTATAAAGAAGCAAATACCACCAGAAATGCTATTCTACTGCAGAACATTGTGGTAGAAGGATTTGTGTTCAGGATAGTGTAAAAATCACATTAGATATGTCCTACCTACTTGATCACATAGTGAAAGGCTGAGAAGCGCTCCGAAGTACCACTCAAGTCAATGCATTACTGAAAAAAAAATAAAAAAATCTCAACTTTTTTCTGTTTCTATATGGTTCCTTATATTCTTTCCAGATAATTAAATCGACAAAAGTGTCCATAAGTAGAATGAAAGTGTAAAGATCTTAATATAAAGAGCTTCAATAACTACTGTAACTATCTGTATCCAGCAGCATTTACTTTTAAAGTTTCATCCCTGTTATAAGCTGACTTCCCGAATTGATGTGAGTCAGTGCTTCCGATTTATTTAGCAAGCGACAACAAGCAAAACAGCGCTGGGCGGCCGGGGAGTTCAACTCCACCAACGGCGCGCGCCTTTCAAGTCACTCTGTTTTAGTTTTATATTACAAAGCATCGCATATTCATGATAAGCCTATACATATACATTATCTAAACCCCGCCTACTCCCACTTTGTATGGTAATTAGCTTATCAGTTCTTTACGCTTGCGCAGATTCTGCTAAAATTGTGGGCAGGGGTCCTCAGATCATGGGTGGTGGTTTCCGGGAGGAAGGCCGTAGGTCTTCCTCACGGTGTACTTTTCACCCTTGGCCTGGAATGTGATGATTCTACAAGCTTGCAGTGCTCTTATCAGTCTAGGCTCACTGCTGGCCTTGAGCAAGGAGATTTATGGACGTAAATATCCTCCTGTTTATTCAACTAAGCGCCTGCGGTTAGCCTCGCACAATATACTCACGGTTTGGTATATACATGAAGTATTTACAAGGCCTTTGTTCATGCTTTATAAAGTACAGACACTTCTTTTTTACTCTTTTGTTGTTGCCCCCCCCCTCCCCTTTACACAACATCATGTTATCATGTTAGTTCAGCTAAGTGCTTGCTGTTAATTCTATACAGTGTGGCAATTTCACTTTTTGCTGAATTTGATGAACAGTTTACTATCCATCACAATCCCCATATGAACTTCAAGAACATTAACGAACACATTCTTTCCTCTAATGAAAACAGATATTTAAAAGGTCCACACTATCCTTGGGAACAGGGAAATGCCTTAAAAGCAAGGTGTAATTTTACACTTCTCTCCCAAGAAAATACAAGACACCTACATTTAATTTCAGGCAAGTTATGAATATGAAAAGCCAGAGGGCCTGCACAAACACAGAAGATTTGATTAGATATGGTTTAAGAATCAGCTTTAAGTGTCCAGTATTTTATTTCAAACATTTTTGTATCATTATTTTTCCATTAGCTAGGCAACGTTTCTCCTGCCACTGAGCACTGTATCAAATACACTGATGATTTGTTGTTCAGTGCAGGAAAAGATCCTTTGAAGCACTGTTGCTTCTCCCCCTCTCCCAACTTTGTATGAAGTCTTTTATAAACAAAAACAATTCTCACAGAATCTACACCAACAGATAGCAGCAAATCCTCTGATTAACTCCCCATTCATTGCTATTTAGGGAGTTCATTGAAGGAAGAAGATTTGTAGCCACGTCATTCCATTCTTAATGACGTTTAACATTTGTCAGATGTTTTTCAGCTCAATCATTGTATACAGATAATTACAAGCAGTGTTAACTGTAACGGTCTGAAAATCTGATTTCTCCCTATTATGGAAAAACTTTGGGGTTTTTTTCCCTAAATTTAATTGTTTAAACCAAGTATTTCAGAATCTTCTTTTTAGTACGGAATATTTCAAATGAAACTGCTAAGTTTAAAATTTAGTAGAAACTTCCAAAGCCAACTTCTGTGCAAGTTTATTATAGCCACTCCTGGGTCTTTTTGAGTTGTTATTAATGCACAGCTTTCAGCCCTGAGAACATTTTTAGTTGGAAAATTTTATATTAATTCGACCTTTGACTTAGCTGTAAGTCTACAGCCAGTGTAAACTGAATATTCATTATATCTCACAGTTTCTTTTATATTACACTAACTTAAAACTTGCAATATGTGAATGGCATGTACTATTTCCACATGTATTCCATTATCAGGATAGCATTTTAATTGTTGAAGCAACAGACAGGTCATTTCCAGTCATAAACAACATTCAGAGCTTTCTGCAATACTCCATGTATAAAACACCCTTACAGAACCCTTCCCCTTGCTGCCAAACCTGAACACCTGAATCAGGCAGGGGAGATCTTTCAGCAACTAGTGATTGAGAACTATGTGCTGTGTCACTCAGCTTCACAGACTCTAAGTGTTTTTAACCAGCTAGTATTTGTTTCCCTCCACATACCCTCATCAATCTAAATAAATTAATAAATTAATTCAAATAATTATCAATTTTTGTGTTCTCAAAAAACTGAGAAAAAAAGCATATTATTTAAGGATGTGAATTCTTGCTTTACATGTCCCCTAGTGACAAACTTCACAATGGTCTTGCATTATTCTGAAAACCATCATGAATTTTGAGTATGTGCCTTAAAAAAATTACCAGTTATTCTGTAATTCTAAGTAGTCTCAAATTGCCTAAAATTTTTCAGTAGTCAGGTCCTGTCAGGTCTTATTCTACTTGCAGTTTTTAATATTAATCTCGCAGAAGAAATCAGCTGTTTAAAGTATTGTTAGAATTCAACATCCAGCAGCTGTTTGGTCAATTTGCATCACACCAGGGTTCTCTGTTCTTCAGAATTCTGTGCAATCTGTGGTAGATTTGTTCTTTACAACAGCAATGGGAGCTAATCTTTTACTGACTCTAGCAAAGAGCAGAAAAAAAAACTTGCTGTTTTTCCTTAAAAAATTTACTTTTTATTAACATTTCTAGACCTTTTTCCTGTTACATGAATATGCATAAAAGGCCATTTTCAGAGAAACAAGCTACCTAATTTCATGATCACAATAAAAACTCTAAAGACAAAGAAATATTTTTTAATTAAATACATTAAAGTCATTACTAAAAATGGTTTAAAGTTAAATCCAATTAAAATTAATCATTCATTTAAAATCAAAAGTAATTTTTGATACTCAACAGGTTCACTTAATGATTTTTTAAAGAATTGTAAGCATATTGTTCAGGTATTTATTTAAAAGAAACATTAAAAATAAGGAATTATAAAATTTAAAGGAAACACCTCTTAACTAAAGCATTTGTGCGTGTTAACATCACATATCCGGGGCTTTCATGCCACTGGAAAAATAAACCAAAACCACTTTTTTACTTTCTTTCCCTCTCTCAATAGTCTTTACCACAAATTTAGCAGAAATTAAAATGTAAAGCTTTACCAGATTGTTTCTGTCCCTATATTATACAATAGACTGAAAATTGCTGAATCTTAACCACTGCGTAACTGCACCACCCCATGGTTAGCAGCCTTTTGTGGAGAGGATTAGTTTATGAAATGTTTGTGTAATGACTCCTGGAACAGTCTGGGACAGACTTGCTAAAGGGACCGGGACCTTACCTGCTTCTCCTTCAGCCATTTTTTCTGGTATTGCCAAGCGCTATAAAACTGTCCATGGTTAGAATTCTGGTTATCTCATCGCTCAAAGTCATCACATTTCATGAGCTGAAACCTATGCTGCTGTGATTATCACAGGGAACAAATGGGATGAAGAGGCACCAGGCATTGATGGGGAAGGCACAGCAATGGCAAAGATTACAGGGAAAGACCAGAACCAATCTGCTTCTATAGAAGCACCAGTTATCCACTTCATTTTCCTAAAACAACTCAGGAAAGTGAGCACCTTGAACGAGGTTACTGGAAAGAGCAATAAGGTGATATTGAAGCCATTCTGTGAAGAGGCAAAGAAAAATATTTCCACTGCAAAATGAAAATAAAGATGATTCTGCCAGAAACTCCACTGTAAAATTTATCAGTAAAATCTCAGCCCCTGTTATGGAAATGGCATCAAACTTTTTGCATCATAAACAAATTCTGCATCTCCCCACAATGGACAGGGCCCATTGTCATTGACTAGTCAGAGGATTTGCACAATTAATATTCTGCAAACATCAATGAGGTGCTCATCATGAAGATCAAAGCTCTTCGATTCCCAACAATTTCCCAAGCACAGCACAAAAACCATGATAGACCACAAAAGAATTTGTCACAGTGGGATTTTTTTTTCTTTCAAGTTAAAGTCAGTAGCTTATGGTTTAAAGACTAGCATATTAAGCAATATTATCGGAGGTTTGTTGATTACTAAACATCTAGCAGTTTATCAGTTTTACCAGGTTTACATTCCTTATCTGTTATCCACATTCCTACTGCTAATATTTTTCATCCACTCATTTAGCTGCTCTTGCTTACTCTCAGACGTAATAATTTTAATGAGATTTACTGGTTTAGCTTCAGCTATTTCCCTTAAAGTTTAGATTGTCATACAAATAGAGAGGATACACTTTTTTTATGGCAGTCAAAGTGCACAGAAATTTTAACTCACTATCATATTGTGTTACTAGTAATAATTCATCCCTGTCTGCACCCCATGGCCTGAATTAGGGAAAGAAATAAAACATATTCTAAAGTCAGAGTCTGGAACTTTGTACCAAAAAAATGTTTTAAGAATCTTGAATGCTCTTCATGAGACAAAATGTAAAGCATATTTTTGTTTCAACAAGTCATTAACAGGTCATTAAGTAAATAAATACTTTGTATAGGAACATAGATAATGTCAAATATTAGGCCCTAATCATTCTGGCAGGTCTGAAGACCATTTGCTTGAATCTCTGGAGTCTACCTGTGGAGAGGAAGAGGAAACAACCAACCCAGTCATAGAAATATTAGTTAATATTATTTTCTGTCTGAACTGTGAGCATTGCACTGTTCTGCCAACCTCCTTTTTACTTTTAAAGTATCCTCAAAAATTTACACCATAAACTGGGGGGTGGTGGTGTTTCTTTGTTTGTTTTTAAATAAAAGTGAGGACCATCAAAGCAGTTGTTTTTAAAAAAAAAAAAAAAAAAAAAACCACAAACAAACAACCAAACAAAAACCAACAAAGAAAAATCCCACCACCAATAAACCTCTCTCTCCTGCACACGCCAAAACCACACTTGTTTCCACATTTTCAACTGCTGTTGGAAAAACTCCCCTGCCTAAAGCAAGGAAATACATCATCACAAGAAAGCTGTAGTTTAGCTATCTCTTGAAGATTTTGTTATCCTCAATATGGAAACACATAGTTATTTCTCTTAATATTTCAATCACAAATACTGAAAAGTGCATACATAATTAAATAATGAGAATTATAATTTGATGTAAGAGAGCAAAAGGAAAACATCTGCTATTCATTTCTAATGA